>NC_045651.1:5947617-6250647 GCF_009829145.1 Chiroxiphia lanceolata
AGCTCAGCCAAAGTACAAGCTCATCAAATCTGCTGATGGCTGGAGAACTTCCTCTACAAACACATCTGCTGCTGCGCCTGGCACTGGCTGAAAATTTCCAAAGAACTCTGGTAAGACTGATGCCTGGCAACTTCTAGGAGACATTTCAGAGAATTATTTAGGTTGGAAAAGACCTTTAAGATCATTGAATTCAACTATTACCCCAGCACTGCCAGGTCCACCACTGAAGGTGGCCTGAGCTGCAGTGATCACACACTGCAAGAGTCTGAAATCCTGAGGGTTACAGACCAGGCAAAAAGTTAAGTCAGGGCCCTGAATTTTAGGGAAGCAAAATTCCAGGACCCCTTGAGAGACTGTCTTCAGGGGGAAGAAGAACTGAGCTGGTAGATCTTTAAGGACACTTTTCATAGAGCACAAGAGCTCTCAGTGCCCAGGAGTTGTGCAAGGAAGGCAAGAGAGCAGCACAGCTGAGTCAAGGTAAAGGGTAAGAAGCAAATGCACAGGCAGTGGGAGCAGGGACAGGTATCTTGGAAAGGGTTTAGAGATGCTGTTTGGTTGGTTAGAGATGGGGTGAGGAAGATCAAGGCACAGCTGGAGCTTGGGAAGGGACACAAATACCAAGAAGGGCCTCTACAGGTATGTCAGCCAGAGAAGGAAGGTCAAATAAAGAGTAACCCCTTTGAAAAGCAAGACTGGCCAACTGCTAACAACAGATGAGGAGAAGACTGAGGTAGCCATCAACATTTTTCCTTTCTTCGCTGGCTGCCTCTCTTCCCACACCTCTGGAAGGGCTGGAGTGCAAGACTGGTGGAGCAAAGTCCCTCCTGCTGCACAAGGTTCAATCATGAGACACGATGAGATGCATCCTGGAGTCCTGAGGGAATCGGCTGATATAGTTGCCAAGCCACTCTCCATGATATTTGAAAAGTCATGGCAGCCAGGTGAAGTCCCAGGTGACTGGAAAAGGGGAAACATTGTATCCATCTTTAAAAAGGGTAGAAAGGAGGACCTCGGGAACTGCTGACCTGTCAGCCTCACCTCTGTGTCTGGGAAGATCATGGAACAGATCCTCCCAAAAGCTATGCACACGGGGAACTTTATTTTCAGGTAGTGGGTGAATTTTCACATAATACTCTAATATTTATCTTTGTAGAACATTATTTCCCCTCAACTGGTCTTTTCCATGTAAACAGGAACGTGCTTTTAGATTATATATTTGAAAAACATGCTCCCTGTGACAAGAGTTTGAATTGACCCTGCTACTGATGTCAGAGAGAGGTTATATGTAGCTAATAGCACAGCACAGCCCAGACATTAATTCAGGATTTGCTACAGACATTTGGTTTTAAAATTAAAATTAGAAATGCATATTCATACAGCCTGGTCTTTGAAATATATATGCTGACATAACCTTGTTTACAAGGAAGTGCAAGTGAGAACATTTATGATGGATTTAAAAAACTAAGCAAATGCTTAGATTATTTTCAAGTCAAAGGGATATGAAAAGCATATTTAAACACTGAACTGAATATCAAATGGAAATGATGGAAGTCACTTATAATTCATTGCTGGACTAGACATGCATTCCTGTTTCAGACTTATAGGATAAACATTGGTTCATACAGTCCCTTCCCCTGCAGCCTCTTCCAAGGTAAAAACTCTACCTTACTTTTTTTCTGTACAGCCCTTGGTTATATTTTGACTGCTGTACTGTTATTATAATAAATAACAGCAAAACAGAGAGGAAGCAATAAAAACCTAAAAAAGGTCTCCTAATAGAACCATTTATTGACTTCATTAATAGCCTAAATGCTTAAAGGTTTTATATTACAAACTGAGCAGCACTGAGACATCTACACATATTCTAATTAACAGCAATCACACACACTAATAGTATAACCTACTGCTTAAGTAAATGAACATCCTTGCCCCCTGCTGCCGTGAAGGGGCTGATAGGCATGCGCTTTATTGACAAAGTAAGCTAATTTACAGAGTGATTGTCCAAGAGGGAGCTGCTGTTTATTTGTAGAGTTTTTCCCACTGAACTTGCAGGGCAAACAACACGTTTAAATTGTTAATTAAAATATCAACAGCTAAATGTAAATACTACGGTCTCTGCAAGCACACTGGCAAAAGTTTGTTTAGAAGGAAATACTCCCAGCAATTCCCCGTTTTAAAGAAACGCTGTAAATCAAACAAAGCTACTACGGGGAAAGGAAGGGACCCTTCTCTGTTTCTCCAGTAATCGCTGTCAGTGGTTGCACATCTTAAAGAGCCCACAGACTCACAGACCCGTGCAGGGTTTAATACCACTTCACAGCTTGTTTGAAGATACCTTGCTGAAAAAATAATGAGGCAGGCTGCTCCTGGCAGAAGTGGAGTCTGAATGAGACATGATGGGATCAACATTTGTGGAGTTTTCAACATGGAAATCAAAGGCCCACTTGAATCTGCATTTTCTCTGTCTGAGTGCAGAACCTTTTCTCCCAAGCTTAGTAGGACATTGAAGAAGAAAGATAAAATAATATTTTAATGGTCAAGGCATCAAAAACTTCTACTTCATTCTGCAAAGTAAGTGAGGTTGTGTTCTGGAAATCCTGTTGTTTTAGGAAAGAAATTGGTCTGGAGATGAACAGGAAAACAGAGTCTAATATTGGAAGGTTAATTTATTGATGAAATACTGAGTGAGCACACACTACTCTCAACTGTTATAGCATGTGCTTCTCTCAGATGCCTTTGCCGAAGCTCATATTTAGTTTAATAGCTACATACTGGAATACTGACTTCAACTTGTATCCTTCCCATTTTTTTTTAATAGATATTTCAAATTACAGACTGCTATTCACTTCCCCAGAGAAACAATGACCTGAACCAGCAGGGAACACTGAGAACAATGCCCACCTCCTCCTCTTCTTAGAGTTTACTTTCTCAGTTTAATAATTTCCAAATTCACACTTCTGAAATTACAAAAATCAAACCAAAATGTTGTGTTTTCATGTCAGCTGAAGTGTCCTGTCTTACCAAAGGTAATTTCTGCTGATTGGTCAAAAAATAATTTAAAGAAATGTTTCAGGGCAACAAAAACTCATTTACAAACAAATAAAACAAACCTTGTTCAAAAAACTTCTACCTGAAACTAGCAATTACATTACCATAAATCAGGGTGACAATGCTCTCTTCTCACATATTACATTAATGCCTACAAAGGAAGAAATAATTTGGTAGCTTTTATACAAATTTCTCAACAACACTTACTTTGTCACTTAGAGTGAGTGTTGCTTTCTCTATGCACTTTAATCTGTAAGAGCACGAAAGACAAATCTCACTTCGTGTCACTGCAACAAATTACGATCAGCTGAGGTGGTATTTCCAGAAAAGGGCCTTTAATGTGGATTCTGCGCCAATCCATCAGTCCAACCTTATTAGACTTCTAGAAAACTGTAAAGCCTGTAAATCTACAGCTCTAAATTGCAGATTACACAAGCCAAATAGGGCACTGTGAGGAGCCTTAGATTAAATGTTCTTTTTTTCTGATAAGCAATGTATATCTTTAGAGGAGAAAAATCAGTATACTACCCATAAGTAGGGAAGCATAAAATTATTAAACCCCTTTTACTGACACTTGTGTAAAATATCAGAAGATGAAATTTAATGCTAGAAATTATTAAATAAGTACAAAGCGTTAAAAATTACAAACAAAAAGCAACAAGGCAATCTCTCAGATTATGTGTAACTTGCTACTACTGCTAAACTGATTCACAATCATTGTAGATGTTACTTCGAAAATGCCACTTTTGGGCTTAGGGGCATCCAAAAAGAATGTGTGGAATTATTAAGAAACTAATTTGGAGTAAACCCTAAAAACAGCACTACATTGCTGTGTAAATCCATGATGGATCTGTCTCAGATACTGATCCCCCACCATAAATAAGGTACTTAGAATCTGTTCCACAGGCTTCACAGGAGAAAAGACGAAGTGACCAAAAGTTTTCATCTTGAAATAGGTGACCTAAGGGAAATATGAAACAGGCCTACAAAATCATGTTCAAACGGAACATAAAGAAAGGTTATTCACCATTCCTCATGAAATAGCAACTAGAAGGGAAGGCAAAGAAATGCTCACACAGCAAGTTTAAAATGGTAAAACATGCAATTCATATTTGAAACTCTAAAGGGAACTGCCACAGATTGTCACAGGGGACAAAATAGAAGTGGGTTAAAGAAGTGCTTACATGACTTCATGATATATTGATAGCTATCAAGCGTGATGGTGTGAATTCAAATTCCAGCTCTGGAAGCTGCAGATTACCAGGAACTGGTGAAGTGTAACATGGAAAGCACCATCCCCTCCTCATTCTTGCTTCCTCAGGCATCTGCTCCCATCCACCCACTGCTGGGAGAGTGGCTGCAGAGCAAACTGCACCTTTAGTCTGAATCACTGCTGCCACTCTTACCTCCCTCCATAATTACATCCCAGCACACCCATTTAATTATTCTGGCACAATATGAACAGTCTAGGGCCTGGCATGTGATGTATTTGCAAATGAGCTCTGAAAGACATCAGGGGGTGTTGTAAACAAATTTTTGCAAAATTCCGCCTAATACTGTAAACTTCTGGAGAAGGGAAAGTATGGATTTAATAAGAAGCACTTGGTTGAAGCTGCCGTGTTTACAGCTCTGGGAATGATTTCCATTCAGTTTATACACCTCTTCATAGCATGATCTAACTTCTGGAAAAAAAATTAAAACCATGCATCTGGATAGGAGTGAGATTTAATGCAAGTTATTGCCCTAACTGTGAAGCACAGAGTCAATTCAACAGCTTCAATTTGCATCTAGTAACCAGTTTCTACAGTAATAAAATGCTATTTTTATATGTAACAAATTCCATGTTTATAGGTTATATGAACAGACTGCTGCACCCCAGACATTTTTTTTCTCCATAGGTTAGGAATTCTTCTGGGGACAGGCTGGATTTCCCAGTCCTTCAGTACTTAACAGATCAAGAGAACTCTATTTTGAAGACGTTTGCATGAGTAATGGTGAGTGACATCTGAATTACAAATAGGTCTGCTTTGTAATTGAACCACTGTGCAGACAGAAGTGGAGTTCCAAGATTTGCACAGTTAAGGAAAAGAAAAGGAAGTACTTTTTTTAATCACAAACTTTATTAATCACTTGTCACAGATGCAGCCATTGCAGCTATTAATCATTCACGTACAAGAGCACTCCTGTTGGTTTGCTAGGCCAAGTATAAATTATCATGTCAAAGATTAACCCATTTTCTTTCATTAATACTTTGTTTTATTTCCTTCCACTCCCCATTTTCTCTTGTAGAAAAGACTTGAATTGTCTTTTTGGACAACTGGAGTCTGAATGATTAATCATAGTGACAGAGGGTTGACCACAGGGTCAACAAACAATGAATAAAAACATAAGACACGGGTTCATTCCAGGTTATACTCATGTTTCATTTCAGAAGTGAGAGAACAGCAGGCTCTTTTCTTCAGAAATTACTGCCTAATAGTCAGAAGGCAACCTTAAACACAATGCCTGTGCAGTTCCTTCCCCACAAAAAAACCCAGAGCCATTTGTTATTAGAGTTGCTGTGTAGGCCACCCAGCCTGGTGGAACAACACGCTTCAGCAATTCCAAAGCACAGCTAAATGCTGACGTCTCCAGGGCTTTGACTGCTGCAAACAAAGCCAACAAACAAGCTACAGAAGCTTTCCCTGAAGTGTGATAGAGGATCATAAATACAGAGTGATGGCTATTAAGCTCATAAGTTGTAGTCAGGTCTTATAATCAGAAGTCCTCGGGGCTGTACTGTTAAAAATAAAAGATCTGGGCATCATGATTGGGTAATTAAGAGTCTTACCAAGACTTCTAATAATTCTGAGAAAAAAACCCCCAGAATGTAAGTTACATTTCAATTGTGAAATTAATAGTTTTTTGATAATATGTAAGTGAATGCCCTTTTTTAATATATTAGCTCCTGAGACCAATCCTCTAGTGAGAGGCAGAATAGGGTCTAGTTAGGTTAAAAAGCCAACAACAGAAAAGGTAACACAACTATTTCCTCAGTGTAGTTTACAAGGAAATCTTCGTTTTGATGGTCATGAGAAAGTTTTCTTCTCTTGGATCAAGAGTCTGATAACAGTGATATTTATATACAGTCATTTGATAATGACTTGAAATCCCAGCAGGTTTTCAAGGCCTTTGCAAGAGGAAAGGTTCAGAGAAGGATGCTCTCCAAACTCTCCAAGAGATGAAACTCTGTAAAAAACTCTTTAATAGCTTTCATTAAAAGATATGGTGACATCTCACTAATTTTGTTTTTTTTTAATACTTGCAGAAACTAAATGTGAAGAGCCAAAAAAAGGGAAAGTCTTCAGGTGAAAGCAAAAGGAATGGGACAACACTCAGAAAGACAACATAGACTGTTTTGCTATGACTTTCATATATAATCAAAATAACAATCCTGTGACTTATGACAACTGTAAGCAGTGATCCTTTCTCCAAATGACTGTTTTTTCAACAGACTCAACTCATCTGCATATCTAAGTTTTCAGAGCTTGCTGAAAAAAGTGAGGAAATGTTTACTCTCACAGCTGCCACTTTTCTAATTTAAGCTGGTCTTTGCAGTAAATTTTTTTGAAATCCTAAAAATTATGTGAATGGAAGCTTCAGCACATAATATTTCTATCTCCATTTTTGCAAGATATTTGAGTTAGCCTGAGACATGGATAAAAAAAGATGCAAGTAGATAAACATTTCATTTTCTCAAAATCTTTTAGAAATAAGCACCTTGTAAATTTAGAAATCAACTAAACTCCTTAATGCAACATGAAGCTAATCAGAACGTTGATACAAATGTTTTTACTCTGACTTCATTTCTCTAATGCCACTATCAGTGTCCAACTATGCAGTGGAGACAAAAACTATACATCACATTTGTCAGTCTTTGAAGACTACCTGCCTCTTGGGTAGCATTTTCTAGCTCTAAATCTCAAAGCACATAACAAATATCAGCATTCCTATCTCAGAACATGGACACCCAGCTGAAGAGAGTGCCCAGGTAATGGAACCAAACAGAGGTGATCTAAATGTTCAACCATATTTTATCCAGAATGGCCCCTGTTCCCAATGATACCAACCACAGACACCTTTGAACTCCAACTCATTCACTCAACAGCATTCCCAGGAAAGGCTGCTATACAAGCACTAGGATGACACAGTTTATATTGGGTGCAATACTGAGCATCAAATAAAACTACCAGCATTCTCCACGTACTTAAAGCAGTACGTGGATTTCTTGGAATACACGTGCTTATAAATGCTCATTCCTTTATTTGCATTTCCTCAGGAGTGCATGGGCATGCTAATATTTCCATATTAAAAAAACCCAAACAAAAAGCTGATAATACTGACAAAACTTTACCAATCGAAATCAGCTCTAATATACAATATTAAATTAAATAGATTTGCTTAAATAACAATTCAAACCACACAACTACCTTACTGTGAAGATTTGTGTGCCTGAACTTAATTTCAATCACCACCTCATTCTTGAATGTTTTTAAGAATGTTTTCATTTTGCTTTGTTTCAGAACTTCTACAATTAACACGAGTCTTTCCAAGAAGGCAATTTTTGCCAGCCAGTTAAACGCAGGACTCAGGGAAGATCTCTATATACAATCTGTCTGATCTAACTCGTCACCTGAGAGGATAAACAGGATTTACCTGGGTCTGTAGGCATTAACTCTGTGAGCTTTAAAATCCAACCTGTTCTCAGAGTGATTGCCTGCCCAGCTCCACTGCATTACCCCGCCTTCCTCCGAAATGCCCACACTTCTCATCACCCCAAGAGCTCTGACAATAGGACTTTTTCAAGGTTCTCTAAAAAGTGAGGGTTTTTTTGTTTGCTTGGGTTTTTTATCATGTATAAAACTGTAATTGTTTCCCCCACATTTCTGCTCAGCAAAACGAACATGAAAGTATTTTGCTTTGGTAAGGGGTGGCTACCTTAATTCCAGATGAAACGCTTTCATTGTCAAAGTTTTCATCCTTTAAAAGGTTAAATGTTATAATTTAGGAAGAAAAAGAAAGGTCTGGTAACGAAAAACTACAAGTTTTAATCTAGAAAATGTCCAAATTAAGTCTTTTGCTTTTGCAGAGAGTTTTATGTTCCATTTTTCAGGCAAAAAAAAATGCAATACACTATGTAAAACCCATTCTCTATTGTCATGGAGAACTTGAATAACTTTACCTTTTGGGCAAGTAGCACACACCTTGGAAAATTCAACTCAGTTTTAATTAATTTTTTTTTATGTAACGAAGACTTTCTCAGGATTTTACTTTCACTTCTTTTCTCAGAGAAACTTCTACTCTTAAATTCATTCCATGAAATGCAAGGCTTTGATCTCCAGCATGATTAGTCTGTGCTAATATTTAGTGTATTTCTTAAATTATTGAGAGATTAATGTTTCTGTGAAAAGTTGCAGTTTTAAGCACACAAGGAGTGTGTCAATGTTTTCCATTCTTCTGTGTCACTGTTCAGCTTTTCCCTGGTTTAAAATAGAACTGCAGGGTGTTTAAGTGAGGTTTAATTCTGAGCACTGAAGTTTAATGAATAATTATTAGCCATTTGCTTAAACTAATTGTTTTGCACACCAGTTGACTGCTGCATTTCATGTATTTTTAGACATAAACAGAGAGTTAGGACCCCAGGGAATATCCATTCTCTGTAGCTGTTAGGCAACTGTCTTTAAAAATATCCTTTCAAATTATTAATTATGTCAAGCTGAAATTAAGAACTGGAGATTTCACAAAGCTCCCATTTGGGGAAGGGAAGGATTTCTTGACTTGAGAGCCTTGTATCAAAGGTGTGATGATGTTTTCTCAAATGTGTGCTCAGATCTGTGCACGGAAACTGCCTGAACGTTCGGGTAACGTTCACACCCTTCTCTCTCAAGATGCCTGGGAGATGCCAGCACTTCAGCTGGACTCATGGGCCTTCCTGAAGCTGTCCATGAGGGAGGCAAGACTGCCATTTTCAACACTGGGAAGCTGTTTTGGAAGCCAAAGCATCGCCATAAAAGCAGCTGCTGTTTGAAGGCAAATCTGTTCACCACTTAGAGGGAGAGGTGAAGAAAAGGTGATCAGCAGAAAACACCCTCAGGACAGGCTGTGAGCTCCTGCTCAAGAGGTGCAATGAACCTGTGGGACCAGCAGGTTGGGCAATGCCCAGCAAAGGGCTCTGCTGCCCCTTGCAGACTTCCCACAGTTATGGACCATAAATGTGTCATGGAGACAGACTGCTCATTTCTCGAGCACAAGTGCTGGAATTTATGGTGGATCCAATAGGGTTTAAATTAAAAAAAACTACTCCGGTGAAAGATTACCCTCTCTACACATCCTTAGTGCTGTTTCACCTATAGACTGGCTTATGACATTACACCACATAGTCATTATCCCTTCATTTACTTTATGTGGGGGTGGGGGAGGAAAGTGGAGACAAATGATTTAAAAAAGAAAAAGAAACTAAATTCTGAATAGTTCTGATCAAGCTCCATATAAACATACTAACTTTGGTGAGATGAAATACATCACATGTAAAATACATCTTCAACCCTTAAGAAGCTCTTTTGCAACTATTTTATGAAATCATTCATTATAATATTCCTATATTCCATTGATCACTATATGATATTGAACTTATTCTGACAACAGAGAGGATAGATAACTATACATCAAACCCCTTGTGAACACTGGAGCAGTCATGCAGGTTAAAGAAAATTAAGCCAATTTTAGTTGTCTTGTGTGAGGTTAGAAGCTGAAGAGTATGAGCTATAAAACAAAAGCTGCTCCCAGTGGTAGCTGATACCTGCACATCAAAAAGTCTGTTCAAATTAGAAACTACAAGACCTGGAGGTTTACCTAGAAACACTAAAATTATTTTCAAGCCTTTTCTTGAAAATCAGAAGTGTTCCACTGGGAACACTGGTCTTTGGAAGACCTTCTGTCCTATATTAAACCACAGGTGTAAGCAAAATTGAAGAGGCTGCCTCAAGAGAAGTATAAACAATATATTACACGGGATGCCATTAGTAATTCAGATGATAGCATAAAATCCTAATTTATTCAGAAAATGACATTTTCTTTAGTGTGGCTCTGGAATCTGAAAATTTCCCAAAGACACCTCAATACAAATTTCTTGCTAAGAAGAGGTATAAGCACCTGACATGGCTGTCTGCTGCCAACAAAGCACTTGTAGTATTCACACAGGGTTCTGCAAGCAGCAATGTGTTTGAAAACAAGAGGGAAGTCCTCTATAATGAAATGCCCATTCATTTTTCATGTTACACTGTTCTGCCCATTCTTTCCTTCCCTCATATATCATGCTTTTAACAACTCAAGTTTTTTGCCACTGCTCCATTAGCTTGGTATTCTTTTCCAAACTGTTGTCAACTCGTTATTTTTCAGTGGTTGACAACCTGCCTATGAAGTGCTGTACCTGGAGGACTATTGGTTGCCTGATTCCTACAGAGATTACATGGCAATACTTTTGCAATGTATTACTGACCTATTAGAAATTTGGTATGAATTACAATGAAAACAATAGATTTTTATTTGAGTTGTTCTCCTGTCAGGAAAATGACAAAAATTTCCACTGAAAAATGTAGTTCCATCAAAATAAAGAGATATTGTGAGATCATTTCAATTTCATCATAACAGGATGGAAAATACAAGCAAATCTACCATACCTTAAAAAATATTGAAGTTTTTATTTATTTTTGATTCAATCATTATTCAATTGTTCTGTATTATGTATACACTGTAAAGTAAGATTTAGAGGCAATAGAACTCTCTTTGATAAAGACCTAAATACTTAAAAATACTTCTTCTTCCCCAAGAATTTTCTTTTAAATTTCATAATCCCTAAACATTTTTTTCTGCCCTACACTTACCCCTTCCTTAGTTAATACTTAAATGAAAATAAAGTTTTGATTCTGTACATAGAGAAAGAGAGATACAGAGACTCAGGAGTACCAGCAGCAGGACCCTCAGAGCATATAGGGAATGCCAAGCTCCAGGGCCTGCTCCAAATCTTCCAAGCAAATGACTGAACTGGAAATGTGTTTTCAGAGTTCTCTGTTCCCTTTTTTCATTCTCCATCCTGAACAGCAAGAGGAAAATAGTTTTAAAAGCCCAGAGTACTCCATCAGGCCTGGATAGCTGGCAGTGCACTTCCACGGGAGCGTGGCAGGGAAGATGCAGCTGTACCACTGCCTGAGCTTTCTGCTCCACTTCTGCTGTTTTAACACCACAACTTATCATCCCACTCTGGCAGGGTGACCCAGCTGGGAGATTTCAAACGACTTACAAGGAAAAGATCATCTTTATTTCGTGTAGTTTCTTTCCAGAGTAACTGATTGCAACCCTTCTGCAAATAGAGCTGCTGGGAGTTTCTGCAACTTAGAAACTTTCACGGTTAAAAATAATATCTCGATTTTTTGGAGGGAGCAGGACCACATGACCTAGAGTGAGAGGCTGAGGGAATGGGGCTGGTTTACCCAGGAGAAGAGAAGGATTTGGGAAGACTGGAGAGCAGTCTGCCAGCCCCACGGGGAGGTCACAGTGAAGCCTGAGCCAGGCTCTGTGTGGAGCTGCACAGTGTGAGACAACAGCTACAATCTGAACGAGGGGAGATTCCCAGAGGACACAATAAAAGTGCTCACTAGGAGGGTAATAAAGCACTGGAGCAGGTTTAATGGCAAGGTTGTGGAATCACCATCCCTGAAGGGATTGTAAACTTGACAGAGGCCCAAGAACCTGGTCTGAATTCAGCACTGACATTGCTTTCAGAAGAACACTGGACTAGAGGCCCCATAAGGACTTTCCAGCCTGAGGGGGTCCAAGATTCTACGAGCTCTGGTATCAGAGAAAACAACTTCTAACTTCTCCGTAGCTCCGAAAAACAAAACACCAGGTAAGAATTTTTGGTTCGCTCCTTAACTTACTAAAAATTCAGTCACTTTGTCCTAATTAAGAAGCAGTTGACATTACAGAGACTGTTTAAAAGTTTCTACAGGTATTTTGAAATGTCCTGAATTCTGAAGGAGGCAAGGCTTAAGACAGGATTCAGATGGAGTAGCTTGGCTGACTGCTATCAGAACCTACCCCTTAGTTTTGAGCATCTTGGATTTCATTCTTTCTTAAGAGGCAATTCTTCACCCATCTAATTGTATGAAAAAACTTGGGAAAGTGAAACTAATGGAATGACCTCTGCTGACTTCAACTTGAGCTGAAGCCCTAATTAAGGGAACAGTACACAGAAACACAATATTCCCCTTTTCTCCCTATCTGAACTCTGCTCGTATAATAAGAAAAACTTAGCACTTTATTGTCAAGCTCACACACAAAATAAAATATGGTTCCAAAGATCTTACAAGCCAAACATAAGGAAGTCAACTGCTCTTACACTGCAGGAAACTAACAGGCATCTTACATTATAACGTGGAAAGGGAGCAGGGCTTCTGCTTCAGATAAAAAGAATCAAACCCCTGAATGCTGGTGAGGTGTGCACGTCTGCAGGCATGACTGTGCTGTTCTTGTCTCCACATAATAGTTAAAGAAATACAACTAAGCATTGTGCTAGTCACAGTTTCTGCTACTTTGTCATAAGAATGTTCTTTTAGTAAGCATCTTCTGTTCTTCAGAGTCACAGAGCATTACCATATGACCCTATTCCTAGGTTGAATTGAAACACACTGAAAGATGACTGGTGTCACAAGAAATCTTATTTTTTTTTTACTACAAACAAATCCTCTGTGAAAAAAATTATTCTACAGCAGTAGCATAAGGAATGAGAAAATGAGAAAACATAGAAATGCATGAAGAAACTGGCCAATGCTTCTTTTAAAAAAGAAGAGTGGTTCAAAACTCTGTATGTTAGAGGAGCCTGCTTGCAGGAAGCCTCCTGGAGGTGAGAACTGACTGGTAGGTGGGGCTGCAAGTTTAATACTGGGCACTTTAATACTGGGTTGTCATAGGTGAAAAAAAAAAAAAAGGATTATGTCACAACTTTCAGACATCTAAATTTAGACAGTTTCTGAAGCTGTCAGCTATCATCCTGTTTTTTGATGCAGCATTGCTGGCTTCTGGGTTCTGAAATTTATCTCTACTGGTTTTACATAAATGCTTTTGAAATAGAAGTTATCAGTGCATGAAGGACAGTGAATCCCACTGACTTCTGGTTCCCTGGAAGTATGAGGATGGTTAAGAATAAATTTGGAACTTTCTCAGAATTACAGGAGGCAAGGAAGGAAGATTCAAGTGAAGTACAGATATGTTCTCAAAGGCATCCCCTGAGTCACCAGGAGAATGGAGTTCACCTGTTGTAAATAGACTGCCCAACACAACAGTATAAGAGCACAGTCTCACTGATGTCACCATTAATGTAAGCAAAGAATTCAGACAGCTGTGCTAACAAGCACATTAAAATATCATTTCCCAGACTTCTCACTGAAACCTGCAAGTTCCAAGGAGTAAAAATGATGTCATTTGTAATGCAGAGCAGTAATTACAACTCCAGTGGTTCTCCCCTCTAATAAATGCAAGGTGCTAAACAGTGCTAATCTGAATTTGCTCATTCAATTTGTCCCTTCACTCCAAACCACTGCAAACAAGCCTGAGATCAATACTAACAAAACTGTCTTTGGGGTATCAGATTCAGTTCTGCTGACGTATTATTATATCTTAATTTTCCTGGACATAAAATCCAACATAGTTAGACATACTCTGGAGAAATTGCTTCATTTATTCCCTTACTGTCATTAGTATTGAGATCAAGGGTGGTGGGGGGGAAAGAACAGTAACCTGCACAGCAGTGCAAACAATTTACCACGGTTGCCTTCTAGCAATGTCATTTATTATTGTTTGAGACAGTTCAAGCCAGTTCATACCAGTTAAAACATTTCAGCCAACCTAAAAATTACAATCTTTCAGGGCTTTCACTTAAAAAAAAAAAATCTTTCAATTCAATTCAATAATTACTATGTGTATTTTTCCATATTGCTAAACAGAGCTGTGTATTCTTTCATTAAAATTACTCTAGTAAGCATTTATTATAAACCACTAATCAGTAATCATATTTTCCATTAATAACTCAAAACCATAATAAAAATTGGTAATAAAACCCCCATCAGTTGACATTACCCTTTTATTTTCTTGTGCTTACCATTGTAAATAACATGAGTCACAGTTCCTAAAATGCTTTCTATTACATCAAGACAGAGTATTTGAAATAATCCATTTGGAAAGCAGTAGCAAAAAGATTTTGATTTATACCAGAGTGGATACCCATTTTTCAGAAAAAAAAAAAAAAGACAGAACTCTTCTAGTGAATTTAATAAAAGATTATTATGAATGACTGGTAGACCAAAAATCATGTTTTTAATGTTACAGTCAAAAAGGCATGATTAACCTGATAGTAAAAGATTTTAGTTTCTAACTTTTCTATTATTTCTGAACCCTGGAAAAAGTGCCTGTTCCGTGGGGACAGCTGAAAATGTTGAAGGCAAAACCTTCTTTCTGTACAGGCCAAAGTAAACTTTAGCCATCTTCACAACAGAATTCTGAAAAGAAAATCAGACAAAGCCCACTTGACCAAAACATTTTGCCCGTTTTGTTTTGCTGCATATATATATACACACTCATATATATATATATATATTTATATGTTTCAGCTTTTCCCTGTTCCCTATTCCTCCATTTCAGCTTTTCCCTGTTCCCTATTCCTCCAAACACATGTACAGAATACACCACAAAGGTTTTACTCCTGATCAATTCTTTGTGCATGTGCAATCTGTAACTGATGTGTCATTTTTGGCCTGGATGAGTCAATCTTTTAATTGTATGGAAACTAAAAGCTTCCATCATAGATAGAGGCTCAGAGAGAGAGAGGTCAGAGATGTAAATAACTTGCCATTCTCAATCACCTTTTGTCAATTCTCTAGTGTTTCACAAGGCTCCCCCAGGCCAACAGAGCAGAGGTTATGTTCTTGCTTAATTTTGCCTATTAAATGCAAATAAAACTATTGAACTTGCTTTGAACAAGGAAAGCTAAATGTGTTAAAATTTGAAGGAACATGGAAATAAAACTCTTACGGTTATCAGGAAAAAAAGACTTTAAAATACATCAGACTGTATCAGTTATGACAATGACAGCTCTGCCATTCCAACCAGACTTAAAAGGGGAAATTCCATAGGATTGAGGAAAGACTTAACTGTATTCTCTACCCTGTGACCATGTGAAGGTAACACAAAGACAAATGCTAAACACAGCTCTGTAGACTCAACAGACAGGATGCTCAGAATCCTGGCCTGCCCAGATCCCTAAAAGATCAGACAAAAGCAGGAGGTTACAGGCAAAGCCTGTAAACATTGGCTGTACCAGGAATCCTTGGCTTATCCACCCCACACCTGACACACTTTGGTCCTTGGTCCCTTCAGTGCTGCACAGCAAAGATCTGAGACACCTGACCGAGTTCAGAAGCCCTCCTGGAATGGTTTATTGTGTCAAAGTCAACAGATTTTTGGAGTGCCTTAGGACTAGAGAAATGCTGCTTAGATCACCACAGAGAGAGGAAACCCCCCTCCTGTTACTCTAACAACCTCCCTCTTTAAATAAAAACACAGTATTTTGTCACTGGAAAGAATTCTCACAATGATCAAACAACTCTTCCAGGCCTGCATTAGAGTAAATGTCACTCTCAACCTTGCCCTTAATATTTCGAAAGAGATAAATTTACCTAAACATGCTGGTGTGAGATGTTGTCATCTACACTGCCTTACTTCTCAAATGACACTGGCAGTTTTCAGAGTGAGTATATACTTGGAAGAACACAATCTATCAATCACTGTTATCTAAAAGCATCAATTAACATAAAAAGAATAACATTGCAATATTAGCTGATAAAAAGAATAACATTGCAATATTAGCTGATATTCTGGCAGATTTTTTTTAATCCTTGAAAACAGAGAATTGCTAGTAGCTCCCTTTTTTTACTCTATCTAAATAAACAAACCCAGAATGAAGTAAATTCATGATTTGCATGACAGTGGACTAAGCAAAAAAAAAAAAAAATAAAAACAATAATAAAAAAAAATCAATCACTCTCATGGGATTAAGCAGAGCTTCAAGTTGACCAAGGTTGCTTACCTTTGAGAATAAACTATTTTCTAAAAGAGTCAATCTCAAAGACTTTGAACGAGCAAGTTGCTTTCAGCTTAATGAGAGCAAGGTTTACATTTTATTGGATTTGTGTTTGCTGTCTAATGTGGTAACAATGAAACATAGTTAAACATTTGGATGAAATTAATTAGAAGGCATCTTTGATTTGCAGAAAGCAAACCTAAGTGCAATTTTACTTTGAGCTACAGGTATAACATGGAGTGGATGCCCTCAGAAAGTCTCTTTAAAAGTTTCCTATTAGGTTGGTTTTTGTTAAGTGTGAGATTCTGCCTTTGAGCTTTTGGGTAATTCTCTTTTGAATGTATGAAATGAAAATCATTGAGAGCGACAGCATTTCCCCACTGCCAGAATTCTTCCAAATGTTTGGAACACGAGGAGCACTTCTGCTGAAAACAGCAAATGCCAAGTGTCAGTGGTACTGCAAAGCACATCATATCCTATTCCCATGGTTTTCCTAAATATATGCATAGATATTTACCTGTATTTGCTAATATGCACCCACGTAAATAAGAATCTGGGCCAAATATACCCTAAACCATTCATTTAGTGGTTGATAATAATTTTCAGTTTTAAAAAACATTTTTTTTCATCTATTTGTAAACTGTAGAACTCACTCATTACACGACCTTTGTTCTTTACTTGAATATTCTGCAGCTGACATACAAACACAGAATATCCCAACTAGTTTTCTCATCAGCAATCAGGCACTTCTGTGCACCCAGTGCTACAAACAGCATGTTACAGTAGCATTATAGTTATAAACTGGACATTCTTCCCAATTTTAAAACAAGTCATAAATATTTACTTGGAAAACTCAAACAAATCAGCTTACACAATCTCACTCTAATCCTAGTTCTAATGTCAGTGAAGCACACTTCTCCCACAAAAATGCTTTTTGAGTTTATATAATGCATCTTATACTTAAGATATTAAAATTTCTCTTGAAAACTAAGTTGAACAAACCAGCAGAGAAGTTACTTGAGTAAATATGTCATATGAAGACATCAGACATGGATTCACATTCACACGCAGACTGGCAATGTCCTCTCTGACATAGGGAGGCTCAAAGGTCTTTGATTTTGTTAGGATACTGCAGGATGATGCCAGCAGGAAACTGATAAGAAAAGGTGAGCAAGTAAATAACCCAATAACTATTTCATATTTATTTAACAGCATGGGTACTTTTACAAGCCAGACACTGTCTTCAGACAAATCCTTAGAGGGTTTCTAAACCTTCTTCAATTCATCTTTATCATCCTGACAAAACCATATTTGATTCATCTCTGAAGTTAACCAGGCCAAATCTGATTCATTCACAAACAGCTGGTGCTTCCATGCTTTTCCATTTTCTTTCAATGATCATATGTCCTGGTGGGAATAATATCTTAGCCAGATTTCTGAAGTGAGTAAAATTTTTCTCTCTCTCATGCATATTCAGAATTTGTATTTCTGTGTGAAAATAGTACTTGGATTCACGCACAGGAAATTTCTCAGACTCAGACTTTCAACTGAGCTCTTTTCTGGAGTTTTTGGTAATGGTTTGTAGATGCTGGCAAAGATTCATTGTTGTCCAGCACGTCTCCAGACTCACAGTAGTGAGTCCAGTTGTCACAAGGATACAAGGATGGAGCAAAGAATCAGAAATGAGGACAATCTTTACTCTCTGAGGAAGGAAAACTCATCCTCTTGTTTGCACAACAAATGGACTGAGAATGAGGGAAAGTCTCTATGTTATAAAATAATATAAATAATAAAACGTATCTCTTTATTTCTACTTCCACTAAAAAATTATTGTAATAATTGTATCTAGAAGAGCAGAAGAAAATATCTTTTATCTGAGGAAACCATGACTTGTTCTACAACGGACCAGTGAAAAGCCATTGCAGACAGCCAGACTTTCCCTTCTCTACTGCTATAATTGAGTGTTAACATCCTTAACCCAGCTCTGCAAGGCAAACGGTGCTCAGCCATCAATGTGATTGGGAATGATGGATTTTTAAATGTCCACCAGTGTGAGCAACTAAGGCTTTAATCTCTATTAGCAAGTCATTTGGTGCAATCAATATTGTACCAGCTAGTAGCTGAGGTTACTACATGTGTGCAGGATGTTCTTCCCATGTCTTATTCTGGAATACATTCAGCCTTGTACCCTGCTGCCATCCCTAAATAAATATCTGAGAAGCATACAAGGAGCCAGTTATTTGCTTGGACACGTATTTCATGGGCTGGAATGCACTTTGTGCCCCCATGGAAAGAAGTTCCAGAATTTATCTCCTTTTAAAAGAAATCTACTTTACACTTCTAAATGCGTTATGGATGTGGAGCAGCAAGTGGGACCAACGTGGCACAAGTGAAAGCAGCCAGGGCTTCCCCCAAAACCTGCAACTGCTCTGAACTAACACACTAAGGAAATCAGAACCAGAGACAGCTCCTATCCAAGTGCTCTGCTAAATAAACAGCAACTAGAACTAGGCAGGAAAAATAAGCAAAAAAGGTAGAGAGTGTGGCAGAGGAGGTGCAGCCAACGGGACACAGCCTGGGCAGCACAGATCCAGGGAGACAGGAGAGCCAGGAGAGGGAGCAGAGCACTCCAGAGGTTAAACATCTGGTTATAAAATTGGCTGCTCTTTTAACAACTGGTTCTACGCTGAACTTCAGTTCTACAGTGAAGTGACTCCAGCTGAATAATGAAAGTTACGTTATATGGATTAAATATAATAATATGAAACCACAATTCTTCAAAGTACATTTTTGAAAGTACCTTTTGAAAATAAGTTTCCAACCCATTCTCTCCCAGTAGGTGTTATTTTAGAAAATCCCACAAAATATCTGCTGTAGTATCAACCAAACCACTGTAGCTCCAAAGATTTTTTTAAATCTGAGGTTGAATTTACAACTTGAAAATTATTTTAAATCCTTTGGAAAGAGTGGTGCTCCTAATTCCATGCATCTGATAAGTCAGGAATAAAAGAATGAACACTAATTCAGTTTTTAATACTTTTTTCACTCATTATGAACAAATGAGCTTTAATAGGCTACAACCAATATAAATGTTACCTGATATCTACAGTCAGATATTTGTCTTCATTTTTTTCTTTTTCAGTTAACTAAATCATGTAGATGAATGGATTTTTAATATGTCTAAGGATAAATTAATAAAAAGGTTTTGAGACCTGTGACAGTGATCCCACATACGAGAACTGAGAGATAGAAAACAAAGGCTGACAATTCTGGAGATTTTTCTTTTTAATTCATTTCACAGGTAATAATTACAGTTGGTACTTAAGAATAAATTAAAAAATATACCAAGTCAATGCATCCAGATGGAAAAGCAACAAATTCTGCTACAATCCCTAACAAGGGTTTAGCTGCCTCCAGGCAGAGGTAAACTTACCTTAGTAAAACATTACTATATTTCACATCTACAAGTGTGTATTTTTCAGTTCAGCCTGAGCATTTTTCCCTATTTTCATATTTCCTGCTCATAAGTAACAGCTGCCAGGATGTAGTTTGCAGGAGGTTAATGGATCACACTTTGACTTTACATTTTTGTGTCCAAGAGTAAGTAAATAAAGCAGCAGATCATTCAGGTTTCAAAGGTGGCTGCCAAATATGGCTCGAATTGCACCATCAGTGTTCACTCAAAGCCACTGCTGCTCAGATGCTTGTATAAAGTGACCAGCTCAGCATCTTTCAAGCCCATTCATCTGGATCAATTTTCAAAGGCTCCTTAAGGTGAAGCATCATGACAGAGCTCCTTCAGACACAGTCAAGGCACCTTTTCAGGAAACAATTCTGTGATGATTTAAAACATTTTCCAGAGGCTTTACTGTAACAATGGCTATAACTCACTTGTGCCAAATGCCTTGTCTGCTGTTAATCAGTTAGTCATTAACCTTCCTAATTTCGAGTGTTGTCCCCATGAATTCCAAGTATTTGAGCAAGCAGTGTAATGTAGACTACAGTGCTCATGCTGCAAGATCATGCTGCACTGTTCACTATCCATACAATGACCCCATATGGACTGGTCTGGATTCTTACTATTACTTTATTTGCAGTTTTCCACTGTTACTTTATTCAACTCCCCATTTTATTTTGATAATTGGCTGTGCAAAACCTTAAGGACAAATCTGACTTCAGCAGAGAAGAGAAATAGCAGTGTGGCAATTACAGCAGACATTAGGCATATTTACAGGATTTAATTGTGGTAGTTCAGACTAAGATCACTTCTGTCCTTTGGAATGACCCACACAACATAATTCAGAGTTCAAGTACAGGATGAAATTAGATTTGTTTTATACTATTATTTCAAAATATAGTAAATTAATAGTGCACTAAATTAATATGCCCATTTGGGCACATCTGTAATGTGTGGTGTTTTCCCCCAGTTCCCTACCTGACATCTCACTGGGCTTTGCATCTCTCTAGAACCAAAGTGTGCAGACTTATGTACCCCTCCTTCTGCTCTAAAGTCACTGGGCACTGCTTCTTTCTGGCACTTAGCTCAGTAGGTTGTTTTCTTGGTAGTAATAATTATAACAAATTGAACATGATGTTTATTTTATTCAGATAAGAAGTTGGATGCTGTTGCTCTGAGCAGATGTAGCATTGCTAGCCCTCCCTTCTCTTGCCCAACTACCACTTCTGGCCTTGAGTCATGGCAGCCTGTCCTTTTTTTGATGTGCTCAAAAAGCATTCTAGCTGAAAACAGTATCATTGCAATGAAAATTTAATACTTGCCTACACTTGAAAGCATGCAAGTCAAATGCCTTAGGAGACTGCCTGGGCCTTCTGGCCTCACATCACAGCAACACATTTCCCTCCAGGTATTCATATAGAGGCAACATATAGAGGCCAGGTTTAACACCTCATGGTCTCAGTGCTGCATCTGCATTAGTGTTTCCCCTCTGCTTGCCTTGCACCTCTGTAGTTTGAGAGAGGAGGTAACGAGTGGTGTGCTCAGAATTGTGTCAGTCCCAGCTGACTGGGAGCCCTCAGACAGCACCCACAGCACACCTCGGGTGCCACAGACCCACCCTGCACTGGTAAGGAGTTCAATGACAAACTCAGTATGTAAAGGCAGCAGAGGGAGATCGTGAATATAAAAAAGGCCTAGTGAAAAAACATCCCATAAAAGCCCTTTCCCCGTTTCTTCCTTTGGCCCAATGTAAGTTGCCCAGCAAGTTCCAGGGCTGTCCCAGAGGACTCGTTCCCTGAAATTAGCCAATGTATTGCTGGAAAGGACACAAGTTATTTCTTCTTTTGCTGTTAAAAACACCGCCAGGTACTGAGAGCAACAACTAGAACTCCCAGAAGCCCTCCTTTCTGACAGGGAATTTTTGAGTAAAATCCCAGAGTTTGCTGGAAGATGATTATTTAGAATGAGATGCTGAGAGGTGCAACATCTTTCAACTGCCTTACAGCACTGCTTCACTCCACATCTTAGCCATGGGATAACACTTACTACAGCCCTTCACTTTGCCCTCTGTTTTGGTCAATTATGAAAAGTGCAACTTTAGAGAGGTTTATCTACTAGTTGAAAAAAAAAAAAAAGTATGTTAACGATTAAAATTGTTCCAAACTTCTCACTTTGCATCAAGGCTGGAGAGCACCAGCTATGAGGAAAAATATTTTAAAGACTGAAATAGAAATTGTTTTGTTTAGTTATAAGATTTCTGTTACCTTGTATCAGAAGAGTCCTAAGTTACAAGGCTTGCCTAAATTTATAGTTTGGGTTATACGGTATAGTAAATAACACACACATTATGCTGCTCGTTGGGGAAATATGTCTCCTGAGAATGAGGACATATCCATCGCTTAGTCTCAGTGCTCTTTACTGAATCCTCCTTGTTTGGAAAGGGACTACAGTAGGATGCTTAGGGCAGCCTGCAGAAAGGAAAATCTCTTCAGAATTGCAATTAGAAGAAGAAATTAACTGTCTATTTCATGAAACTCTGATCTAATGAACTGTATGCTAAAGAACAGCTGTGCATTTGAAGAACTTGTATGTACTGAAAATTCAGTTTGTTTTAAGATGATTGCCACACTTAGGTCTCTTCTTTTTTTACCTCTCCCAGCATTAATAATATAAAGATAGAAGAAAAGGCCCCTGCCCTGTGTGCTTCCTGACTTCTACCTGGGATGGAAGAGCACATAAGTGTACTGTGCCAGGGAAATTCATTGTGTTACCCATTATCAAGACCTACAGCCTGCACACAGTGTAATTTTTTTGCTTTCTAGTGTTAAGTGTATTTGTGACAGGTGAAACTCCCCAGGAACTGGCCACAGAGATAATCCACAACTACCTGAAAAGTAACTTGACAGGGCCATCAAGTTCTTTAAAATAGAAAATCCAAACAGAACCAGTACTAAGGCAGCTCTCATCAAATCACATTCCTAAAGGAGACACAGGGCTGGACTGATATGTCTTAGATGAAGCTTTTTATTCCATTGAGTTTACCTTCTTTCAGGTTTACACCATCAAGAAGAAAACCCATCACTTCACTCACTTCATATCAATTCATTAATGACAAGGGTGGCAGCCAAACTTGTCTTGATCAGCTACTGATTTTTATTGCTTTCTGTTAACACGGTTGTTTGGGTAAAACAAAACAACAAAAAACCTCTGCATGTGATCCAATGTTTTTGTGGTGAGCTAAGCACTGGCATAGATTAAAACAAACTGAAGTCAGGAATTGATTACCTTTAACAGCTTTAGCCAGTCAACACAAGACAGTGTCTTCAGCTGTGATATCCTGCCTTTACAATTACAGGTACCACCTAAAATACCCATGTGTTCACTAAAACATGCTGGAAAAGATAATTCAGCAAGCCATTGTATTAAGTGTGTCTGTCCTGATGTCTGTGAAAAGTCATAATACACAGTTTGAGGCTACTAGTGCCAATTACTGTCCCCCTACAGGAAAAAAAGTGAAAAAAAAAAAGAATTTAGTGCTGGCAAAGATGCCAGATTGACAACCAATCACTTTCCTGGCAACCAGAGCACAAACAGGTGGATGTAGCTGGAACACTCTTGCCCAGTGACAGCTCAGAGTGAACCTGGCACTACACCAGTTATAAGGGCTGGCAAATCATAGAAGTGAAAACCATCAGTTTAAGTCTCTTGACTCCGACCAAATAATCCAATGGAACGAGAAAGGTTAACAAAGTAAAATATGTTGCAGTCCTTCAGAATGATGCCAGTGCTAAAATTATCACTTACCCTTCCTAAGGCAAAGTCAGGAAGGTGGCAATCAGCTCTCTCCAGCATCCACAGAATGTTTGTGTTAACTAAGATCTTCTGTCTGAAAATACCCTCTCTCTTTATTGCCTCAGGAAAAGGGCAACACAAATGAATCCACAGAGATTTTATCAAACCGAGACTGAGGATTTTTTTGGGCATCTCCCTGGTTTGTTAGTTTTGAATACCAGCTGTCTGTGCTTGATACAGTACAGAAATGACCCTAGATGAAACTCTTCCCTTAATTCTAAACTAAGCATGGTGCTCTCAAAATATATGAATCACCTAGAAATCACATGCTGTGCGAAGAAATCCAAATCTACATGTGGAGAGGGGTTTATTACATTAAACAGAATAATTACTAACTGGAGAGTTATTTAAATGCCTTAGGGAGGAAGAAGAGTCAAAGCAGTTTCACAATGATGTGGAAGAAAGTAGCTGGTCAAGTTTTTCCTTTCCTATTTCCCTTCAAGGGATGCTGCAAGGTACATCTGTTTGGTGTGGCTGCAGTACAGGTTGCTTTGAGACAATGAATTAGTTGAGGATGTTTATGTCCTGATAGATGCTTAAGTTAATATATATCTGGTCACTCTGGCTCCTGGACAAGTACATAACTGTCAAGTTTTATGCAGCTAAACTTTTGACATTTCACGTTAGTTAGCAATGTATTAGCACATAATTTGCAAAGTGAGGTTTACAAGAGACTTTAAGATTTACTTTTCTACCATACTTCCCTCTCTGGTCTTCTTTTTAAAGCAGATGTGGGATTTATTCCATGTGCACAGCTGAAGGGCCACAGTCAGGCTGGGAACATAAAGAAGTAACTTGTTCTCAGCAGGTGTGAATTCCCAAGTAAGACAGAGATTGGTGAAATCTAAGGAAACGTGGAGACAGCAAAGCAACATTTCACTCGTTTTTGCTTCTCCCTCTATCCCTGGGTAGCATATTCCTGGTATGAATAACAGCTTTCAGGAAATCCTGTTTCACAGGAAACTTCCTGATTAGCCCTTACCAACTTGCCTGTCAGCCTGGGTCTCTGTTCCTCTGTGCAGTCTCCAAAATTGACAGCAGAGGGAAGGACCATTCAGCACAGAACACAGAGAGGCAAAGCTGTAGTTCTGTCGCAGGCAAACTGAGGACATGGGAGCAGCTGAGAGATGGAATTCTGCAAGGTCTCCAGTTACTGCTAGACAGAGAGCTATGGAGCCAACACAGGTAAATACAAGAATGAGCAAAATAAATGCACAAATGCTCCAAAATTGTAAACAACACGGGTAAGGTCAGATGCTGTTACATACTCAAGGCTCTGACTGAAGAATCAGGAGTCCCAGCCAAGGGAATAATTAAAAAAAAATAAAAATATATGGAAGATAGAAAGGTACCATTTGTACCTATTGAGTATGGATGACCATTAGCAAAGGTCTTCGCTGCATTTGCCAATCTGCAAATGAAATATTGAGTAGGTATTGCAGAAATTGTTTCCTGTGCAATCCCTAAACTCCAGACATTACTAGTTTAGATCTGTTACCCAGTTTTCCAAACCTGAAGAGTAGCACAGCTGCTTTCTCTTTTCTAACAAAAAACTTGGTAAGAGGTGAGCTCTCATCTCCTCCTCTGTGTGTGAGCATATACAGAATTTTGTTTATATGTAAATGCCTGAAAAATTTGGAACTACAACCAGTGACATGTAAAACCCTGATGAAAAAGTAGCTGCTTCTGAAAAGTGGGTTTTGATGAATTTTGTATGATCTCTTTAAAGATTCTCTAATGTATATTTCAAAAGATGTTTCAATACTGTAAGTTTTAGATCAGCTCATAACC
Organism: Chiroxiphia lanceolata; assembly: GCF_009829145.1. NCBI lineage: Eukaryota > Metazoa > Chordata > Aves > Passeriformes > Pipridae > Chiroxiphia > Chiroxiphia lanceolata. The sequence continues at coordinate 5,972,937 of NC_045651.1, forward strand.
AATAATTTAGATTTTTCCAGGACTATTCTCCTGTGGTATTCTAGCTTCCAAACTGAGATTTAAATGTATAGTAGTTCTGAATGAAATCACACGCTGAATACTAGATTACAGCATATAAAACATCACAAAATCCTTTGTTAATGCTAAATTAAAACCTCAGCTAAGGCAAACTTACTAAAAGTATCTGGGAATACCAGAAATAGAGGCTTTTTGTGCTTAGCAATTTCCTCGTATGACTTGTTTCTACTGTCTCTGTATAAAGAACGAACAAACTTTACCAATGATTTTAACTCCTAAGACATACACAAATTGCAAAGAAATACACTATTTCCAAATAAGAATTGATTTCTTATTTATTATCTCTAAATCAGATTGTTTCTTACTAAAATAATCCCAGGCAATAAATAACAAAATTTAGCTATTGTATGGATGTGTAAACGTTAACCTTGAAATGGCTACTGAAAATTTTAGATTAGTTAATATTATTATGTAAGTTCTATGTATTTTATTGATGTTAAACTCTCTGGGCTCCACACTGCAGCTTTTCCCACCTCCCTTCCCCAGTCCCCAGTGCTGTGTGTTCCCTGTTGTTCCGCAAGCTGGAGTCAACTCACTTCACTCCAATACCAAAAAGGCAATTTCCTGCTCCCCCTGCTAAACCTGACACAAGGAAGCAGGGGCTGGAAGAGGGTTGGGAGCTCCCACGTTAGGCAGCAGTGATTAATTAGATTGGCTCAGCTGCCTGCACAATTAGAGACTCCCCTTGCTCCCTTGGGATTGAGACTTGATCCCTTTTGGAAAGCAGTTTGAGGACTTGAGATGGAAAGCATGGCTGTGCCTCTGCCTGCCCCACACTGGGATGCAGCCACAGAGCAACTGCCTGGCACACAAAGAAGTTAAGGCTCAAATTTCTCAAAGTCTTTAGTTCTCATTCAGGCTTCAGTGGGAGCTGAACTCCTTGGCTACCAGCAACTGAAAAGCCTTCCTGGGCATGTTAAAATCTGTTGTGTCATTTGAGTAACTGAAAGTAAAAGGGATGTTAATAGTATTGCTGCTTTTTATCCAACTCTTAGTTTGCCATCTTCCAATATGACACCAAATCAGCTTCAAATTCTAGCTAATGTAAAAAACGTAGATTAGTTTTACCTTCTCCTAAACCCATGTTTATTCACATCACTATTTTACTGTGCCTAAAGCCTGTACTCTCCAAAAGTCTGAAACCTGAGCAGTAAAAATGATGTACAGTCCAGGACAAAAGTACTCTGAGCCACAGCACACATATCTCTTGCTTAGTCTACCCACATCATATCTATTAGCTCCATTTGCTGGGATCACAGGATGAGGGCAGAATATCCAATGGAGAGCTGCAGTGCAGACAAGAAATCTCAGGTCCAAGAGGATAAGTCAGCTCTAGATCAGAATCAAACTATTACTCTCTCAGTTTCCTAAGAATCATGTCAGTCGTTCTAATTATATATTTTAAAAATAAAAGTGATAGGTATATTTGCTCTGTCCTTTAACAAACTGATGTTCAGGGTATTTGTCAACTATTTTAATTCATGCTTTAATACATGCAAAATCTCCACTGCAAGTAAATCACAAATGAATGCAGAAATGTGTTTGTAAACCCTAGTTCCCCTGCCATGATAATTGCTTAATATCTGGCATTAATGATGTTTTTTCTATTGCCAGATAACTGACATTTAAACACATTTAAACATTAATGTGCAGGCATTCATGCAGAGACAGGGGATTTTTTAAACAGGAAGGAATACAGTTTTAGAGACAATCAAATAAAACATTTGCTGTCCCTCTGCAAAGGACAACCTGACTTAATCAAGGTTACATATGTAATACATTTTCATACTGGGTTTTATAGCTATAGTACATGTATATCCAGAAGGCAAATAATTTCAAATTTAACATTGCAAATTTAATCTGCCCATAGCAGAGCACCTTTCAAATTTTTGTAGAAAATCTCATACACTTAATTCTAAACTACATTTGTTTAGTTTGCCTTCTTATTTTGTAGCACATGAGCTGGAAAATAAGTGCTCTTTCAAGATACAACTGTGTAAAATTCTTAAAGTGCTGCACCTGCTTGTATTGGGACATAATGTATTTTCTTAATCCCTAATCCTGTTATGCCAATATTAAAAAAAAATTCTCAAACTTTCCTTGTAACTAATAACCAAGATTTTCTGTTGAAAAGACAAGCTATTTTCTGATACAGAGCTTGGCCAAGACTGACTATCTGCTGTGTGGCAAGGCATTGCTTCAAGGCAACATTAATAAAGACTGAAGGGATGTGTGTTGGGCACTTCAAAGGGCTCAGAAGAAAGACATTCTTAGCTGGGGGTCCCTGACCAAGGAAAACCACGACCTACGTGATTATTCTCACAAAAAACATAAGCACAAGAAGAATTCAATTTAATCTCATGCTCCATAGGCCCATTTATTACTGCAGATACCATGGCTCATATCATGGGTACTACATGTAACAAAAGTGGGAGATAAGACAGAAAAAAAAAGATTAAAAGATACTGGATTTTCCTGAAGAAAAAACCCCAAACACCAAAACCAAAGAAGGTAAGCCACTGTAACTTTTTTCTGAACTTACCCTCCTATTTGAAGTAATGAGAAACATTTATGTAAACACACATAAGGAAGTTGTAATAGTTTAACCTTTTGACTTAATCACGGGGCAGAACTGCTGAGAGACTATCACTGGTTTCTGTGAGAGCCACAGAAAAATCCCTAAAATGGAAGCAACATAATGATCAAGCATAGATGGAATCAACAGGCCCTTTTATCTTTATTTATTTTAGACGTGGACTTGGCTTTTAGTGCCCAATATTTCAAAGAAAAGTCACTAATGCTTCTGAAATAGTCTGGAGACTCTATTTGCTGCAGAGCTAAAAGAAATACCTCATCAGGCCAAGGGACCTGATTGTCTCAAAGATTTGGCACAGGCTCTGTCTCAACCAGGGCACAAAGCCCCAGTGACTTCTATCTCTGAATAATAATGAGGAACCAGGAATCAGAGTCCTGTTTTGAGCTAATTCCACTGGAAGATAAGCTACTCTTAAGACCCAAAGCATTTTTTTCACGCCACAATGTGAACATTTAATATCTGAAACTCTTATTTCCTGTGAAACCATAATACCCAATTGTTACTGCTCTGTGAGGGATCCATTTAAATTTCTTAATTATTGCAAGCAACTTTGTCAATAGTATAACATTTTCAAGAGATTAACTTTTTTTTTTTAAATAATAAAAGCTTTTGTGCCAGCCAGCAACTCCTTAAAGGGTTTCATCTGTTTTGCATTACTAAATTGCCAGAGCAACTCTATATTCACAGGCAAAAATAAAATGTTTAAATAATGTGATGATTGTGACACGGAGTCAGATTCTACATTTGCTTTCAAAACTACTTTTGCTTTCCAAACTACAATCGAACGATTTGTGCATTCTGTAAAGATATCTACTAGATTTTTTTTTTGCTCACTGCTTTCACAAACTGCTCAGTGAAAAGCAATAAATTTATATTTGAACTGTAGTAGTTTCTTTTGCACACTGATACACAGATAAGCTACAAAACATCACGTTCCTCAAAAGTGTTTTAACAGCAAATAAAAATGGGAAATCCAACATCTTTAGCATTGCCTCTTCAATCATACTTTCTAAATGTAGTTTTTGAGATATTCAGGAAACAAAAATGTTTCATGGGTTGGTAGTAGGGATAGCTTTATTTTAATTAAAACAAATATAAATTTTACACGGAATTGTGTTTTCAGAAAATAGAATTACGAGCATTTACGTTTCATCTCTTTCATCGCTGCACCAGTTCTCCAAAGGTTTCTCAGGACTGGTGCGTGTTTTACCTGTTTTCTTCTCTAACCAGATATTCAACACAGCTGGAGGTGCTGAACAGAATTTAGGACCTACACTTTGCAGAGAGCCAGAGGGTTTTGGAACAGCTGCCAAGGGACCTGGGAGTTTTGAAGACACTGGATCCAGACACCCATTCTACACCCACTTATGTCTTCCCTACCAAGTCTTTATTATCTGTTTTGGACTGGCTGAGGTGTCCTTACTTCTGGTCAGAATGTATAAGCTGCTTCATCTTTTCTAGCAAAGAGCAGAGCTTTGCGTGGCGCATACACATTTTGCAAACACACTTATGTAGTCACTAAGCACACAGGATTACATGTGTCAAAATTTCTTGTCTTCCTTTGGAAGAGAAAATCAGCAGGTTATGATTGATCTTGAAAAAAAAAAAAAGATTTCTGATGGATGAGACTGATTTTGCCTTCCTCTGTCAAAAAAAAAAAAAAGGAAAAAAAAACAACTCCCCAAAAACCAAACAAAAAAAACCCCTTCAGTTTTTGGAAGTTTAAAATACTGAAGATAGACTTGACAGACTTCACCAGTTTGCTCCAGACATGAAGGAAGCATGCCATAACTATGTCATTATGTTTCTGAAAGCACATCCAAAAAATACGCTCATTTTACAAGAGGAAGAAAGAGATCTCTAAGGAAAACCTCATTTATTTTGCCTACCCTCACAGCAGGCTCCAAGTCTGAGCAATATAAGCACCCTCGTTATAAGCTACAATATATTAATATACCTATAAGGGTATTTAATTACACACATATGGAATACTTGGATATATGCATAGCTAACATACATATAGAGAGGTATTTTCCTACACACACACATATATGTATAAATAACTGAACGGCAACGAGATCAAAGACTTGATTTAAAAGGCCATTTTTAAAGCACAGAAATTCTAAGTTCCTATCAATATAAGTCTTACAAAGAACTAGTTCATAGGATGTGAAAAAAATTCAGACCATTGTGTAAGAACATAAATAAGCGTGCTCGTTCTTCCTTTTAATACACTCAGAAATCCACAAGTCTATACCAGAAAATCTCAGGCAAATAACCCAGTATCCCAACTTCAGAGAGATCTACTGTTAAAAGTTCTCATTTGAACTGGTTACAACAGTTTAATAAGTGTCATTAAATTTCTCTTGTTGCTCATCATTCAAAGCCATTATTGATGACCTTACTGTTTACAGATACCTCACTCTTATGGTAATTCCCCAGCTAATTACAACTGATTGCCACATGGACTAGTGCTGCATAACCCTGTAGTACCCCAACCAGAATGTATTCTAAATTGCAACAATAAAAAGCCACAGTGTCCAAACTAAGCCATTCCACAATCTTGCCCGTAGAGACTTGCAGTAGAGACTAAAAAAATTCACAGCCCAAATGCCCATAAGCAGCAAGTTTGTGGAAAAAGAAACAACAGGTTCCTTCTCTCCTGAAAAACAAACAGCTCCAACAAATAACATTTCAAGCTGCTGCCTGAAATGATGCCACCATGGTAATTGGTGAGAAATACTGATTATTATTAAATACATCTACGGATCTGTGCATTTACACGACTGCAAGAGTGCCCAACAAAACTCAGCAGCACCATATAAAAGTTTGCAACAGTTCTGCTCTGTATTCCCCTCTTCCTTTTTCCACAAATAGCACCCCAGTTAGGGAGGGGAATGATACTTGAAACTGGTAGAAAGTTTCCTGCATCCCTAACTGAGGAATGATCTCTGAGGGAACCCCCAACCCCACCCCACTTATCCTCTTAATTGGCAAAAAACCTAAAATCTAACAGTGACAAATATGACACAGGAGGGCCATTGTGCTTTAAAGGCCTGTTTATTACCATAATTAAGTCTTGAAAATTGCCACCTTATTTGTGGCTTGACTCACTGATTTGGCAACCAGACTACAAGGTTTCAGTTCAGGCCATGTACTTCTGCAAGAAGAATGATCAAATGATCAATTTTGATCATATCAATAATGATCAAATTTCTATTCATTGCCACAGAAGGACAAGGAAAACAGGCCAAAGATACATTTCCCTATCAAAGAGATTTCCAAATATTTCTATTCCTCTGGACCCTCCTTTAAAAGCAAACCTGTTCAGTTTACTGTGTTATGAATCCCTTTTCAGCTGATTGGTATGTTATGAAATAAACTCTAAATGTGTGGACAATTGTTTTATGTGATAATATTCACTAGGCTCTGATGCTCTTATTTGTGTAGGATTTATAACTGATAGACAAATATAAAATAAGTCTAGCCTGCAGATGGTTAAATAACTCAATTTATGAAGCTGACTGAGCAAACTGGCTCTCTTCAGAGGTTTCACTTTTAAATCTTGTTACTGCTCATTGGTGAGGATTTGCAAACACTGCGCCTGTCAAGCTTCCTGATCAGGGATAGCTTTGAAACTGAGCTAAAGCAGCATGGAGAAAAAACCAAAACTGGATTTAGTCTCATTTCAACAACCATTTTAAACCTGTTCTCACTCAAAGAAATAAGTTTCAGTTTACTGCATATCTTTAGCAATAACCTTTACCTGCAAAGTAAAAATCTCCAAAGCAAGTACAGAAGGAAAATGTCCTGATTTTTTTCCCTGTTAATTTCTGGGGGTTGTTTTGGGACTACATTTGCACTGACAATCAAGAGTGCTGAATCACATACCTGAATTTAGGGACTCATTACATGCATGATTTTCTAGAGCATGGTCAGCCCTAAAATTTGCTGGTTTCACAGCAAACTGTTTAGACAGGCATCACAGGTTGATTTACCTCTCCTCCTCTCCTCACAGTGCCAGAGTAACTGAAAATGTCCCTCACACAATTGTTAATATAAAATGACTTTTCAGAATTAAATCTAATATCAATTTCAAGATAAAAAGTAGGGGAGGATGTAAGTGAGCAAATGCACATGTTCAGTTGTGTGCAATCAGCACATTTGGCAGAAGTGATAATTAGGATGAAGAACATCACCTCAGAAAATACCCTTATCCTTAGATTTGCCAGAAAAACAAAGGAAACAAAATTTTTGAGTGAAGAGAAGGGTTTGAGGGGTACATCATTCCTTGCACATCTTAATGAAAGAGGAGGATCCTTGAGTGTGGGAAATGTCTTATGATACAACCATTGCAGTGAAAGAAATAGCGTAAAGCTGTTTGGTTGTTTGTTTTCTTTTTTCCCTGTGCAAAATTTTACTCATATTTCCCCTGTTCTCTCAAAGTGATGGAGACTTATCTTCAACTATAGGCTCATCCTCCTTCGGGGGCACTGGTGGAAGGGTGAACATTTTGCTTTTCTTTGAAGTGCATGCACACACTGGAGATGAAAGCAATTGCATTATTGTCTTTGATGTTTTTGATACTGAATTTCTCGTTTGATTTTTCTTTGTAGACGTTTGGAAAGTAGATTTACTTCCTCAATCAACCCTACCCTAAATCCACAATAGGTACTTATCCCCTTAAATATCTGAAATTGATATCGCTATATTGAAAAGTTTGAGTTCGGAATACTTTAACAAATGCAGTAAATTCTGAAACATGCCACCACCTCTTTATTTGTACTGAATCCTTAATCCCAATATGTGCTACAAAAAGAGAGGAGACAAAGGTAATCCTTATAACTTATGTGAGAGAGCACAAAGAGAACATGCTTGAAGTAAAAAAGCCTTTTCCAGAACAATCCTTTATGCACCGCTCTTAATATCTGGCAAACCATATTCATTAGACAAAACTGAAATAAAAAAAGCAAACCCCAAAAGCTGTTCTCCACAGCAGTCAAGATTTAAAAACTAAATCCCTCAAAAATATATCTAAGCCTCCAAGTGGATTACTCAGATGAGTGAGGACTGCCTGAACAGTGGGTTCCAGGACTCCGTGACAGGAATTGCACGAAACAAAGAACAGCTGTAAGGAAATGGGCAGCAGATGGGATAAGGATTCATATGAAATGATAATTTACATAGGAGTTGCCTGTCTTGCATGTATATCTGGTGAGCTCATTTAAAAATCAAAATCTTACACTTTGGGAGCCAGGTATAATAAAAAAGGAAGGGGGCAGTGGTATAATAGTCATGCATACTAGCTTGTTTCCCAAAGGTATATTCCCTTTTACTTATATTTGGAAAGGTAATTGAATTTTAAAGTAGAGTAGTTATTGTTTCTGTCAAAAGGTATTTTTTTCTTGTCTTGCACACAAATGTTTCAAAATAGAAGCGGTTGAAATTTTCCATATGATTTAGTACCTCCTACTCCAATTTCATACTGGCCAGGTACATTCTTGCAGAAAGTAAAGAAAATGTACATCCACATGGAATCACACCTGGCAGAGAGACGCCTGCCAAGACAGTTGGCATCAGTGCTCTCCCTTCAGAACAGAGTCTATCCAGCAAGCAGGAGAACAGTGAAATGCCAGTGTGCTTTACCTTACTGACTTAAAGGGGCAGAGAGGCACAGCACCCAAAGAACAGTGGGAGAAAGAAAACATGATATTAAAACGAGGTGAAAGTACTAACACAGCTGTGGCAAGAGCTGGTAAACAGAATTTTTGTTATGGAATACCCTACTGAACTGTTTAGTTACCTTATGATAGTTCTAAGTAGCAATGCCAGAGCTACATGACTTCTACAAACTCTTAATATAACTGAAAAATAACATGAAAGTGATAGTTGAGGATGTTTTCATCTTTGTGACAGGGTGTCTCCAAATCACAGATTTCTTAAATGACACTGTCTCTGGTGTGATGTGAGGGAGCTTTGTTATTGATGAAGAAACTGATACCTCATCTTTAGAATGAAAGATTACAGGGAGCTGCCAAAAAACCCTATCTGATATTTTGTTGAAAATGCTAGTCCTTATTTTCAGAACTGCACAGACCTCTTTCATGAATGCTTAAACCTAAATAACAGCTATATTAGCTCCTTACACAGAAAGCTAATTGTATCTGACAGTATTTACAGGTAGTTCCTACATCTGTATTGTATAGTTTGGTTCTGGTTCATAAAGCTGGGAGAATTTCTTGTCTCTTAGTACACCTTGCTCCTACCAAGTATTTGTAATTCAAGGATGGTGCTAAAAGAGAGAATCAACATTAAAACCTGCCTACAATAGTTGTGTCCAACTGGCTGCACAGATTTCAGTGCCTCAGTCTGACTGGATCAGACACATTCAAAGTTCACCAGCAGTAAGGATGCCAGTCACCGTCATCTCAAAAGCTTCTACCACCTCTGACAGCTCACTTGCCCCAGGCCCAAACTCCCTTCCCTGGCAGGGCAGTAGGGAATAAAGAGCCTCTGGAAGGGAGCTGCAGCCTCTTTGTGCAGCAGCACAGCCTCTCTCAGTCAGCTGTTCACACACTGCATTAACTGGGTAATCTCGTCACATAATTTTGGATGTAATGGAGAATTTGTTGGTAATCCCAGAGAACCTGCACGTAGGAAACTCTGTGATTCCTTTCCCAGCGTGGGAATCCTGTGGCACAATGCACTGAAGAACTGGTAGCAATTTCTTTGCACCAAATAGCAGCTTATCCAGTGAATTAATAGTTTGTCATCCTGGACCAAATGGAGATAAAGTAGCAGCTCGTTCTTAAACACAACTAGATAGATGTGTAGAGAGGAAAATACTGCCAAAGGAATTGAGACAAGACAAGCAGTCGACTACAATTTATGGAGTGGCTCCCAGGAAAAATACAATTACTGAGTAGGTTTTGCTGTAGCATCAGTGCCAGGATGCAAATGCAAAGCACATGTGCTGCTCCTCCCCGTGAGCACTCCCAAGCAGACCCTGTGTCCAACGGGACACTCAGCGCTGCCCCTAAGGGCAGTGGCCTCTGCAGCTGAGCTTTAAGGAGGCACAAAGCTTTCTCTGAGGAGTTTTAAGTTCTCAGCTATCATAGGTTTGGATCAGCAAAAAGAAAGGTCAACCACTGCTGCCACCTGTAGCCTTCCTACCTCTTCTGGCCTGCAAACTGATTACCTGGCCTGCATTACGTTTTTAACTTCATTTAGCAGCAAGAGCTAAGGAGAAATGGTGGTTTTGTGTGACATGATAAAATCCTCTTCCCTGGATCAGTCCACAGGACAAAAATGTGCCAACCTTAATGTCATAATTCATTACTTTTCAGGGTCAGATGTAAAATGATGTGGCTTTACTGAGGAGCTGCCCCTTGAATGCTCTCACATGAAACATATATTGTAAAAGGTTCCCAGAAAAAAAAAAAAACAGTGTAAGGTATGTGGTTAACAGGACAAATGTTTCTGGCTTATTTATAGAAAATAAGCACAGTTTTTCTTCTTTATCTTCTTTTATTCTTTGAGGTTGCAGCATTTCAGATTGCAGTTGTACACACCTACACCTAAGACAACAGATATGCAATTATTGGCACTTCCAAGAAGCAAAATGTGATAAATTATTTAAGTCATCCTTTTCCAGAGATAAATAAAACTTCCTCTTTTATTCTGAATCTGTCCTATATAAACATATAGATGCCATTTCTGGGTCTACTTCTAAACCACCATGTTGTAAACATGGAGCAAATATATTTCTGCCTTTCCTTGCATATACAAATTAGAAGGCTGGTTCCCTCCATTTCTCAACACACATACAGTAACCAAAGAATTTTAACTATTTTCAACACTTCACCCTACTTTCTACTCTATACTGAGTAAACTCCTCTGGAGAATACTTTGCTCTTTGAAGTCTGTAATTAAAATTAGTGATATTTGTTAAGAAAAGTTAATTATTTGACCTGTGACTGCAAGCTACAGAGATGTTAGCTAACTCTGTGACTTTACATAAAGTCTGCACCTTTTAAAGTAAAAGGGTGTAGAATAAAACTGAAATCCTATAGGACATGAGCATTTAAGGGTGTGGTTCCTTGATTCCTACCTAAAAAAACCCCCCAAAATCCTATGTTAAACTTCTATATTTTCAATGGTGATGAGGGAGGACTTAGTTGACTTTGGGTCTGTAAACTATATTTAGCACATTTCTCCTCTCCAATAATTTGTACTCTGTTGGTGTCAGGACAAAGACATAATACTTTCAGCACACTGGCTAAACTGGAGCAGAGGAAAGAAACATTCCATTTCCAGTGTCAGGAGAGGCTGGAGGTGTTGCAGCAGGTATTGTCCTTGCTATCTCACTTCTGCCAGACATTACTGTTGCTATCCAGCAGAACCAAGGATGTGAGTGCAACATCAGCCATCTTCATCAATCAAATGAGAGACTTCAGCTTCAAATGGTGAGGAAAACTCTTAAGCTGCCCTGGCTGATGTTGCATTAAAAAGAACTGGAGAGCAGCTCCCTCAGCCTGGTAATCAGAGGCATTATGGGGAGGGTTTCTTATGTTGGTGGGAAGGAATATATTGAACAGATGCAGAAGAAAAAGGCTTATGTTTGCAAACAGAGGTTTCCATTCTTTTCTAAAAGAATGAGCAGGCAACTCCCACCTTCCAAGCTAAATATGCACCACAATGGCAAGGCATCCAGTGCCCACACTGAATTAAAATGGTAACCAGTCACATTTAAAAACAACTTAAAAACTCAAAACGAACCCACAAGAAAAAGCTGAACTCTGTAAAAATGACTTCACCAAACCCACTAATTTTTATTCTATATGAGAGCTGCACTATTCTTTTAAAGCTGAGCAGCAATTAATTGAGAAAACCACAACCTAAAAATCCCCAAGACACACGGACCACTCCAGCCTTCAGCTACAGCCTCCCAATGAGGACTGCTTACAGACTCATTCCAGTTACTATTTTCTGACAGCTACTAAAGAAAATAGAACTGCATAACAATTTTTTTCCTAAGACATGAAATAGTAAACAAAGTATGTTACATAGCATAGGAAACTAAAGTTATTAGTGACAGCAATCTGCCAAAATCTGGCATAAACAGTCCACAAAGTAGACCACAGAATCACAGAGCAGTTGGGGTTGCAAGGGAGATGTCCAGTCCAAGTGCCCTGCTAAAGCAGGGTCACGAGCAGGTTGCCCAGTCATTTATTAAGAAATTACACCAGTTTTCTTATTGTCTATGCAAGTTTTTACCAGTGTCAGAAACTGCTCAAATAATCTTGAAATAATTAAGTGTCCAGTGACTTTAGGAAAATTGCAATTACAGTTAAAAGAAATTGAGACTATGGTGAGGTTGATGTGATGTAACTGTGACAGGAAAACAAAAAGCTGAGCATGTATATTGTCAGAACCACTCCATACAGACTTGCTAGCAAACAATATGAATTGAATTAAATGAAATGATTGAAAGTAGAAATAAGAGAGTAAGACAAAAGGGGAGAGATGTAGAGAGATAAAAAGGAGACAAGCAGAAGATTAAGAAGTAAAACACAAAACTATGGTAAATGGCAAAAGACACATAATGAAGGCAGAGCATAAATTTTCAAAGTGAACAGGCTCCAGCATACACGTGTAAGAACACAACTGAATAAACTGTGATGGTAAGAGAATTAGAAAGAGAACCAAAGGAGAAAAAAAAACCTGTTCCTTTTATTCATAATTTATATGAGAAAATATTTTTAACATAGGAACAACTAGTTAATGCCCTGAAGAGCAGTGTATGTACACTATCTGACAAATGGATTAATTGTATTCCCCTAGCTGCCAAAAAAATACTTTCTATGTATCTGACTATTCCCCCTCCCTTTCCACCCACTCCTCTTTAATGCCAAGAACTCATGTCAGGCTCGTGGTTTTTCTAGACCAACTAAAACTCTTGGTTGGGTACAGACTTGAAAATAATAGTGTGGCTCTGAAGCAGACCTTGTTCCTATTAAAAATGTGTGTTTGCAAAAAGGGGATTTCCCCATACTTTTGTTCTTATATTCAGGCCAAATTGCTTTGCTATGCAGCTTCTGGAGAGTGGATTTCTTTACGAATTTTCTATTATTTTTGTAAAAAAAGGAAAAAATACGTCAAAAGTGTAAGAGAGCTCACCTGTCCCTAGTTTGAAAATGAAGATGATTCCTAACAGAAAAGAAACTGTATACACAGTATTGATAATTAGGTTTTTTTTTTCCTTTGGCAAACAAATGTGTTTTCTACAGTAAAGGTATCAAAGGGCACAAATAAATTTCTAAAAGCCTGTTGAAGCAACAAGTCAATCTGATCTGACGAAACTATTTGAGTCAGTCATTCTGCTAAGTGGAAAAAACCACAATAAAGAAAAGGATTCTTACAGAGCTGCCTACCTTCAGTTTTGTTAACTCAGTGAGGAGTTTTTTTAAAGCTTTTAGCCAAACAAGTTTTTTTTTCTGATTATCGAAGTCCAAGTTTTTCCAGCTTACCCCAGGAAAAAAAATCAGAGTTTCTTCTTGTCTTTTAGAAGAACTAGAGACCAGAAGTAGAAGAAGGTATTGCTCATGGCAGGAGCCTGAAATACTCCCAAGGTCCAAAGACTATGAGTGATATAGAGGTAAAATGGGAGAGGTACGTTTGGGAAAGATGTAACAGAAGCCACACAACAAACTGCTATGAAAACATAGAGGAATGGAGCTCTGTGTCCATGCCCAGATCAACAGGGCTGGATCACTCACCATCCTACCTATTCCTGGCTGTTCCTCAAAGAAATTACCCAATAGTCACTAAATAGTCACCAAATGTGACAGCAGGATGCCAATACCAACTGGACACACCATTTTGATTCCAAGCTCAGGAATGGGTTTGGTACCCCCAGCTCCTGGTTAGCACTTCCACAATCCCCTTTCCTGCAGGGACATAGAAGGCTGACAGGAGTTACCCCCAGTAACTCAATCATTTACTTAGAACAAGGTACCCACTGCCATCCACAACACTCTGTCCCGAGTCTGAGGGCTTTAAGTCCCAACAAGCCCCATGACAGGCCACAGGGACACACAGTTCTCATTTTAAGGCAGGGCTACATTTGCCTATTGACACTACTTACACTCCAGCACATCACTGTTTTGGACCAAACTCTTAACATCTCCATGGGATACAGAGCTCTTTACGGAGTGATGCTCACATGTAAAGGGAAAGAAATAATCTTTATTGTTCAAACAGACACCGTTTGTGCTTAATATCAAACAGTAAATAGCTGAGCGAGTACTCTAAATAGGTAATGACTAACTCATACTGGCCTTTAGGAAGCTGGCATTAAACACTATTATTAAAATAATTGGAATGGAATAAAAGCAATTACTTAATAGAATTGCTTTGTTTCTTCCTGTGTTCTTTTTTTTTTTAGAGATCTGAAAATTAGAAGCAAACAGAATCGTTCATTATGAACAAATCACAAACTATTCTGCTTTAATATATTACAGCAACTTTGAAATCAACTATGAAACAACATTAAGGAACACCTCTACAGTGAGGCATTTATTTTTAATCCATTAAAACAGGTTCTTTCTTTTTAATATTTGGTTGCCTTACCAATATTTACACTTGCATTCTGCAGAAACATCCTCTGTAGCATATCTAAATGAATTTAATTGCTTCAGCTGCTGGACAGTTATACCCAAGATCCTTTCTCATAACACTGAATAAACAAACAGCCTCTTCCCCCAGTAAGTCCTGGATAATTGCCAGCAGAGGTGTTAAGAGATGAGCAGCCATGCACGTGGCTTTTCCAGAGGGACAGACACTTGCCTTGCCACTCCAGATCAGAGTAACACTCCCTCACATTTACCAGGGAACTGCTCGTCTGGGTGTTCCATAACCTCTTAATCTGTAACACACAGGTTATTTTAAGCAGTTTAAAAAGAGCTCACTTGCACTAAACCAGATCTTTGTACTCGAATAGATTAAGGAGACCAAACATGAAAAGCTCTGCTGTCAACTGTCAGAGAGTGATAACATGTGGTATGTGGGAAAGGTTGCTTCAGCCTATTCTGGTAAAGGAGACCTGTCCACAGTTTGAAGTGTTCGGGAAGGAACACAGTTCTGGGAGGAAAGAGAATTTTTCATTTTCTGCAAAAGTGATGGGTGTATTCTAAGGTACTTGAAGAGTTAACAGATTTCTTAAACAGCTGATTTTTTAGCATCCTAAAAACAATTTTTATAAACTTTTCCAAAAAAAAGTAAATATCGTTTCATCTGAATAAAATATTACGTAAAAAATAATTTCTGGCTCAATTATTGCTAAAATGTTATCTGCCTTTCTAGGCTCCCTACCCCTGCCTATGCTGCAGTAAGACAGTGTCAGAACCAGCTTTATCTCAGCTCCATGGAGGGGAAGCAAAGCAGAGCTGGAAATAAATGAAATTTCTAGCCGTGCAAGGGGAGGGCTGGCCTGCTCATGCTTATCATACAAATAAAATTTTGCTTGGACTAAACAAAAGACAGCAAAGAGAAAAGCAGGCAGATACAAAAAAAAATAAAAATAAATCAAATCAAGTCCATTAAGAGGAATATGCTGAGATTCCGGGCTTGGAGCCAAACCCAAAGCATCCTGCAGCAGCATGGAAGCTCAGCTCACCTAGAAAAACACTGAGAAGGGGAATAAGCTCCACAAAAGCAGCAACTGGAGAAAAAGTAAAAAAACCAAACTTCTCTGTGAAGAAACTCTGCCTTCAAGCTGCAGAACAGCACTGGGGTAAAAAAACCACAACTACAGGTCATCTGAAATATCATAGAAGCTCTTTCCAAGAGTAAGGACAGGATGATTTCCCATATCTCTTACAAGAGCTCAGCTTGTACCGAATGAGCTGTCACGGCCAAACATCATCGTTTCAGTTGCAGTTTCATACTATTCTAAAAATGGTATCTGTACAACTTTTGTGGAAGTTCTGAGCCTTCACAAATGTTAGAGAGAGAAGAAAAAGAACAGGTGAGACATCCAACTCCTTTCTTTTGCCTGACTCACAGCTTGCTGTGGACAAGATGGGTGTTTCCCTTCTCTTCACCTGTGACCACCAGGATGCTTCTGACTGAGGAGAGTCCCTCTACTTGGGAGGAACAGGTTCCCTGCATCATGTACAGCTTCATCTCCCCATGGCAACCACACAGACAGGTATGAAGTGTTAAGGTCTCCTTATGCAATCCCACCCTACCTGTGCTTGAGCACCTCATCATTTTTGTATGTTCAAATTTACACCAAAGTCACTAGAAAATACCATGATAAGCATAAGGTGCTATAACAAAGACTAGTCCCAGAGTAGGAACTCAGTCTAACAGTCAAATCACCCAGTTCCTACATGAGTATTCCAACTGTTTAATCTTCCCACAAATGAGGGAAATAAATATCTTTTCCTTCACACAACTGATTTCACTATTGGAAGATCAACTCCTACTAATACAAGCAATACCTGATTCATTGACCTTTATACAAATTATATTATAGGAATCCCTTTTCAAGTGATTTGAAAGTAAGCAAACTTGACTTGGCAGAGTTTGTTTCTTTAAGTCCAAAACACTAAAAAAAAAAAAAATAAAATTGTGTTCAGACACCTTAAAAAGAGATTTTCCAGCTGTGAAGTCTAGTATTGTTGATTAAAATGGTATCTGAAGCAAAGTTAAATAATACTTCTGGGGTTAAATGCTGCAGTTACTAAGCAGAGAGACCAGGAAAAAAGCCAAGTTTGGCTGATTTCCCCAAATGCATCACTCTGACCATCTGTGAGAGAGGTAATGTTCTCTTAAGAGAAGAAACAATTATCGAAAAATAGGTCGTGGGATTGTCTTGATACGTATTTTGTTGTTGTTCAATTAACTCTTCATTTATAATCTTCCCAAAGCACCAAAAAACCCAGATGAACCCAAACACTGCAGGCTCTGTTAAGGCATGAATTTTTTTTTTGCTGTGAGTGCACATATAGTGCTATAGGTGAACCTCCTACAACACACCACTGGTACATGGTACACATTTTTTTACTTTGCAATGTTTTATCAGCTTTGTAAACACAACCCTGGTTACAGACTTTTTCCAAGCAGAGAAGTGCACCCCTACCAGCATTACCCACGTCTGTGTGGATAATCATGTGTGCCTGCCACTGCCTCAGCTGTGCAAATTGAGAAAGGAAATTCTACTTCAGAAACACAAACTCAAAAAGTGAGAGGCTGATGATTGTCTGTGTGTAATCCTGGTCTTACATCTCCTGGAAGGTGCTGCAGAAATCAGGCACTGAGCAAAGTGCCCACTTTGTTATTGCTGTGGTATCTAAAAAGGCGGATTTGACTTACCCTTGGCATTATTTCTGGGGTCATAAATCACTGATCCTGAATGGTAGAGGCTTATTACTTCCCAACTGCTCTCATCTGCTGGGGTTCCCACTGGGACACATCACATCCCTAAAGCAGCCCTAATTCACAGGGATCACTGAATACACTGCTGGTTGGCCTTGCTATTGAGCACAGAGCTGCAGAAATACACCATTGAGGCTCCTTTCTCTCAGAAGTCATTCAATCATTACTGTGAAAAAAGATGTTAAAGGAATTTTGAGCAAATCACAATATCTTTTTGCTTCTCAACTCAGATCTGAGCTTCCTGCTGCATGTGATCTCATTAATGCAGCATTTTCAGGGGCAGGCCGGAAATAATTTTCTAACATTTTTTAAAAAAAAGCCCAAAACATGGTGGCTTTAAAAATTCTCAAAGCTGCACAAGCTTATCTGTCTCCACTCAGGCTCACTTCTGGTGCCCTTTAGCACCACACACAACGTTATGATTAGTTTATCTCCCTGCACATACTAAGGCATAGTTACTCTAAAATAACTTTAGAAAAAATAGAACACACTTATTCAAATATATTTTGCTACGATGCAGAGTGCTACAAAGACAGCAAGGACTATAGAATTAAGCACATGAATCTAAGCATTATTTCTAATGCAGACAGCAGAAGATACGACTGCACGGCCCCAGGCTCAAATATTATTATTCTTTGAGATACAGACATTAAAAGTAATTGCCAGGAAAATTGTTCTTCATCAATTACTTAAAATACACTGGAGTTGAACACTCCTTGCTATTTCTTCGAGGGAAACTACAAAGAGAAAGATATTTGGAAAGCATCTTTGCTTTTTCCTGTTCAGGGTTTGGGTATTTTTTTGATACTCATGGGTAAATTACAATCTGAACAGTAACAGTTTGTTAGATTATTTTCCAGTACTTTCTTCATTTTTCCTTTATCAGTATCACTGTGTTTTACTACAAGTGACCAGAAATAACTGACCCTATGCATTGATTAGATGTAAAAATGTGATTTAAATGGTAGTCCATAATTACAACAAATTACTATGTTTTGAGTTTTTGTTGCTCATCAGATTTGAGTTACACAAAGTGAAATCTGAGCCATGAATTCCCACAGTTTACATTATTGTGCATGGAAAGACTTTGTCAGCTATGATGTAGTCCTGGCTAATCACTCAAGTAATTGATAAAAGTTGGTTTTAATGACTGCAGGGAAATTAGATTAACTTGTTTGGTGTATGTAAGAGCACTCTAAAAGCTCTGGTTAAACATATTCTTTATGATATATTCCCTGAATGAAACGGGAAGATATGTAATTCCCTTTACCCACTGCAATCTTTTCCTTTTTATTACCAATTATTTACACATATCCCTAACTGCCAAGGAATCTAAGAAAATCATCTGGACTTTTAGAACCAATAGAGAATTTGGGAATAACAAATAACTTTCAACTAGGTATAGGTCAATTAATTTGTTTGGAGGGGAAAAAACCCCTCCCACTGAAACTTAAAATTGAATCATGTGATGTCCTGGATTTAAAGTTTATATTAAGTTAGGCAAAAAGAAAAAAAAAAAAGGGTTTTAACTCATATTAAAAAGACCTGCTTTCTTTCCCTTTTTGGGCACACTTGAACTGTATTCTCCTGAGACACTTGCCTGACCCAAAGCCGAACAACTGCCAAGACAGTGACACAGAACAGCGTGGATAAAAGGGATTGAACATAAAAAGACTGACTCAAAACAACCATGAAATGGAAGCATTTTTGCTTTTCCTGTCATAAAATAACTCTTATTTCATAAAGCACCTCAAGAGATGGTGACAGGAAAGGGTAGCAGGGCAGCAGGCTTACATGGATTTCTGCCTTCACCTCCCCAGCACTGAAAGCCTGCACAGGCTGTGGCAGTGCCCCACACAGGGGAGACTTTATGAGTTATAAATGCCAAGACTTCAGCAAAAACTGGAAGCAATTAAGAGAATCTTGCAAGTTAAAAAAAAAGACCCCTCCCCCCCAAAAAAAATCCCCAAAAAACCCAAACCCACAAAAACATCCTGAAGAATTAAAGAAAGGGTTGTGGGTTTTTTCCTGATTTCCTTCCCTCCTTTGTAATTCAGGAAAGTCTGCAGATAGAAAAGTAAGATTCATTATACTTTTAATTTACCATGATATAAAATTAAAGGAAGCTGTTAGAGGAAGCATCTTCTCTGTAACTTCAAAGACTTTGTCCCACAAAGCCTTGCTCACATGTACAGATCCATTTATTATTTCCAGTTTATGCTACCCCTGATTTTGCCTACTGCATTTAAATTTATTTCCCAGTCAACCAGAGTATATTGTCTTCCATATATTACACCCATAATGGGGCTGTGTAGGATTGTATAAAGCCATCTTTCAACGAGAGCTGGTCTATAAGTTACACAATGGGTTGCTTCATCTTCTCCCACCTTGTACCCATTTCTTAATTTGCATAGTTTTACACAGTACATTTCAGCTCCTATCAAGATTTTATTATGAACTTATACTGAAAACATTTCAGCCTGCATGAACGTATTTTGCAATATTTTCTTCTTGTATTTATTCTACACACTCATAAGCTGTATGTTTTTCTCTGCAGTGGCATGAAGCTGGCATTTTTAACCAGAGTGGGATTAAATTTTCTGTGTGATCATGAAGCATGAAAGCTTTACCACACAAGACAGTCCCCTGTGACCTCAGCTACAGAAATGGAATAACTTTAAGCAAGTTCTTCCTAGGAATACTCCCTCTCTGCTCCCCTTCAGGTCCCTCCTCTGTTACTTTTATTAATAATGCCAACTACTTTACACCTTGCTGGATCATTATTTGGTTCTCTGAATGTTGATGATGTTGCAAAGGTAACAGAGAAAAAAAAAATCAAAGCAATGTCTAAAAATTCAGGAATTTGATTTGAACCACTGTAGGCATAACAAAAGCAGCTTTAAAGTCAGATCACAGAGATGAGGAGTTTCTTTAGAAAATGAGCAACCTGAACCTCTCACAGCACTCAGGTAACTCATGCATGAAGTGTGTAAAGTCTACATCAAAAGTCTAAATATTTTCCTATCTACATTTCTATCACTGTTTCCCCATATCTAGTATTTCAGTTTTATCTTTTAAATCAGAGGTACTAAACAACTTTTGCCATCTGCTGAATCCAAGACACAGAATTTATGCTGCGAATTTCCCTCTCATTTCATTTATTAAGAGCTGAACTAACTACAGTCCAGATGCTCTTGCAAAATCCACTGCACTCCAGACCATCCAGTTCTCCCGCAACTCTCCCACCTTCCCTAATTATTTTCCTCCTTTGATGCTGGAGAAATGTAAAATTTCATTGTTTCTAAAACCCTAATATGACAACCTCAGAGGAGAGTGTGCAGCCCAGCATCAGAGGAGGATCACCAGAAACAAGTGTAGGCAGGTAAGAGGCTGACACTTTTTGCAAAATTTGGAATTCCAGTCACTGTAAATTAATAAGTAAGTAATTCTGGTTTATTTGGAAGAGAAAAACACAAGCAGCATATCCTTGTAGCTCTTTAATGCTTCAGTAATCTAAAAAAGGTACAGAATCTCAGCATGTGGTATGTTCATAAATATATGACTACACAATAGCAAAGTCATGCCTCTCCCACAACCACCATTGTGCTCCTGTCTCCCATTGCCACAACTAAATTCCTAGACAGGCCTACTCTACATGGAATAGAAATGGGTGGGATTGCACACCCCAATTTTGATATGCTATACTTACACACAGGCATTGATTCTACTAGAATTCTACTAAAATTCTACTAAAACCAAAGCTGAGCAGTGTGGAGGGAAAGTCCTTTTTTAGTGAAACACTACCAATGTTTAGTTCTTACAAGTGGAGGGAAGGATGGATGGGAAATGCAGTTGAGTATTTCTGTAGTTCTTCATCAATACTAAATGGCTTTCCATGGAAACTTACACAAGTGTTAATAATAACAAACTAAACATGACCAATATTCTCAGCACAGCAGATTTGCATCATATGCAAAACCTGGAGGAAAAGTGTAATGACTCCACCACATGACTCCTTCCACGTAGAGTGTGTGATGTTGAGATGTAGTTTGGGTGGATTCACAGGTTGGTTTTGCTTTGTATTTTCTCCATGTGAGAAAGGGCCATTTGAAAATTATTATCTTCATTTATAAAGTTCACATAAAATTTAACTCTCAAACAGAAAAAAAAATAATCTGAAAAAGTTATAAAGAAAACAAGTACCAAATATTGGTAAGGATCTAACCAAGTGATCTACGAATTGAACCAAGTAAGAGCAGGTTTAGAGGTGCTAAGTAATTAGCATGTGACTGTAATAATTTTTTTATTGTTTGTAACATCCAAAGTTTGCTCTCTAGTTATCTGCAGAACTTGCTGAAAGCAGCAGGCTCCTGCTCATCCAGGCCCAGTGTCAGCTGACCCCCTACACCCTCCTTGGGCAGTGCTGCAGTGGGACACACAGACCACTGCCCCAGCTTGACACTGCAACAGGACCAAAAGCCAAGTGTGCTAATGAATAAAATACCAAAACAAACAAGCAGAAATAGTTTGGTCATTACTTTGAGTGACAACTACAGGATATTTACATCGACAGAAGTAATTCCTATTCAAATATTTCAGCTGAGATTAAGAAGCCCAGTTTTAGGTGTGATTGACTTTTACAACATGTGCTTCAGGCCTTTGAAATACTTTATGCTTCTTAAGAGTTTCAGTCCCACTTACTCTAAAAATATTTAATTGAGCTGGAAAGACAGCACTGAGAGATAGGTGAGAAGTGCTCATTTCCTCACTATAATTGAGTGGTCAGGCACAAGACTAAGTTACAAATAAGCACAAGGAAAGGTAAACCCTTGAGAATTATTTTATTGTCTCTATCCTATCAGAACCCACTTGTTTTTATATATCCATAAAGCAGTGTTCTGCCCTCTGAACAGGTCTGTTATGAGAGATTAGTATCTGTCAACTCAATTTTAACATGTGTAGTGGTTTAACCTGGCAAACACTTAAGCACCACAGAGCCATTCGCTCTCCAAATCAGTGGGTTGGGGGAAATACTCAGAAAAAAAGGTAAAACTTGGGGGTTGAGATAAAGGGCAGTTTAATAGGACAGAAAAGGATGGGAAAATAGTAATAATGATGATAAAAAAATATACAAACCCAGTGATGCACAGTGCAATTGCTCCCCACCTGCTGAGCAATGCCCAGCCAGCCCCTTGAGCAGTGGGTCATCAGCCCCATGGCCAACTCCCCCCAGTTTTATTGCTAAGTATGACACCATGGAATGTGCTGGGAACATCCCTCAGGTCATTTGAGGTTATCTGTGTCCCCTCCAGCATCCTGGGCACCCCCAGCCTGCTCACTGCCCGGGCAGCATGAGAGGCAAAGTGCCCAACTGTGCAAGCCCTGCTCAGCAACAACTCAAATATCCCTGTGTTACCAGCATGACCCTCGTAATTAAATCCAAAACATAGCACTGTACCAGCTACTAGGAAAAAAATTAACTCTATCTCAGCCAAAATCAAGCCAACATATTACACATAGCAACAGAACATTCAGTGGACAGCCAATAATCCTTGTTTTAAAATGAATACAAATCAACTACCAGCCAGAAACAATGGTAAACTCAAAGGTTTTAGACAACTTGTTTAGCAGAGTCAAAAGGAGATTTCACAGAAGCAAGTCCAACATCTCTGTAAGAGCATGACAACAGATAAGGACATGCAATTGGGATTACTTTTCGTCTTGTTTTAATTGTCACTTTAATGTAAATACTCCACAAATCAACGAACGTACTGAATTATCGGTGTGATAATACATTCAAACATTTGACATTTACATTAATTGGAGATAATGAAGAAAATATTTTTGTTGTTCGTTGGATGAGACTAAATGGGCTGGAAATTCAAATGAATAAAACATCATTACAACATACACTGTACACCTGTTCAGAGCTCTATTAACAGCCTGATATTTTTATTAGGTGCAAGCACAGCAATACAAAGACAAATGACCACTTTCACACTCCCAGGATAGAAGCAACCAGAGCTCAGTGTGTGGGGTCACTTAAACTACAGAGCTCTGACAAGTGCTTAACTAGCCCCAAAATGCCTCCACTTAGTTTCGACTTTTAATTTTATAAATTATTTACAGTTTAGTAGGTGCAAAGCTGGTGGAAAATGCCTTTTCTGGCAGGTTGATTGACAGGATAATTATACTGTGGTTTTGTGTTTAGCACTGTTATGCAGAATCATAATGGTATAAAAACAAAATATGAATGTTATGAGCTTTTAACTTTGACAAGGTCAGTCTGAAGCCTACCAAACAGATGTCACAAAAAGCCATTGCTGTCATTAGCCAGGTCCTGTAAGTACAGCTGTACCTCTCTAGTTATGTTTTAGTAAGACTAAATACTTTTTTCTGTATAAAATTCAAGATAAAACTTAAGAAACAATACAGATATCTAGTAATTCTCATTATTTATTTTGAGGAAGTGTGTAGAACCACTAGGGACAGGTTAGATTTCTCTGTGCAGAGCTTTGTATTTCAGATGGGTAATGCCTTGCACAAATTTCTATAAATTTTCAGCTGCAAAACAACACAATTCAATAGAATTAAGAGTGCCCTATAGAATTTACCTTTTAAAATACCTTTGATCTATGGTTTATGAGGAGTCATGATTATTGGGGGCTTCAGTGAGAGATGAGTGAGTACCCCAAAAAGAGGATACAGATACTAATTTCTTTTAAGGATTATATATTCGGATAAAAGTGCAGTTTTGTGTCCATGTCTTTATTAACCCCTGTTGCTATTCACTACTGCTAATTGCAACCTTGATTAGCAATTAAAAGACTCAGATGATTGGTGAAGATATTGAATAACAAGTTGTAACAAATCTGGCAGAAATTAGTGTCCACTGAGGCCCAAACCACCCTGAGCTGTAAAGCAACAGTGTAAACACAACACTGGGGGCCAAGGAATCTTTTGAAGAACAGTTTGAACTTATTCTTTATTGCAAAGGCTACTAAGTGAATAGATTAAAGTGGCATGTCTCCAAAGATAGAATTCCAACAATGGAATGAAGATGTTATAAAAGCATAAAGAACAAGGGCAAGATCTCAGTGCAAGGTACAGAAAAATGGCTGCAGATATTAGGGCACCATGCATAATGCATTTTCCTGCTTATTTAATATTGCAACTTCTACCCCTGCTGCAGTCTATCAGAGGACAACTATTAAGTCCATACACTGTTGCCTTTTTTGCATGATTCTGGATCTATGCCCACAAGTAGAACTGCAATAACATCTGAGTAAAATACTGTCCACAGAAACTTACTGTACTAATGAATGACCAAAAGAGCAGGAGGCTTACAAAGATACAATACCAAGATACAAGAGTGACTGAGGGTCACTCTTTATTTGATCATGGGCACTCCTATTCAGATTTTTTTTTTCTTTGTTAGGAAAGATTATCATTTCCTATCCTGACTGACGCTTACACAGAAGCTTGGTATCTGCTCTGTGGCTGTTAGTTTCTCTCTCCTTTTTTTATTCCTTCCCTTCTGTTGCTCCTTTACATATCTTCCCACATGCAGTATAGATAAAACCGTGCTCATAACGAAGCCTCTAAAAGAATATCGTGTCAGGAGTGTTAGTGAAAAAGAGAAACAAATAGATTCTACTTTAAGATATCTTATTTCTCATTATGTCCAAACAGTTCTTCCTATCCGCTCCCTCTCATCAACCTAAGCACTGTTTTATCTTTCAGAAACACTGCAGGCAAAGTACATGAAGGAATGAATACACAAGTGATATCTGCAGGACTCAGCTATCAATTTGGGCTTCCCTGTTGTCTTGTTAGAGACAAAGAACTGTCTATAGCAGGCTCCAATGAGTGATGGCTCACCAGTGCTTCTCTTACACCATTTACTATGAGGTAAGTTACTCTAAAAAGTGACCTCTTCTATTATCAGGTACCCAGAAAAGCACTGCTTCAACTCTGCTGCGACAGGAGATCCCACATTTCAGCCTCATGCTGCAGTCTGCTAAATATGACAGATCACATGGAGCCCTCCACAACTGTTCCATGACTGTTTGGCTTCATCCACGTTGACAGCTCTGCAGAGAAGCCAACTCCAGCAGCAAACACAAAAGAAACCTCATAGACAGCACATACACTGTACCCATGACAATATTTTCAGGTAAAATCGTATTTTTATGATAGATTAGGAAGGAATAAACCAAATGGCTTCAGCCTATGCAACCCCTACCTATCACTGCTACAAAGACTGTTGGACTCAAACTGCTTTATACAATATTTAAGTTTGAAAGAATTAATGGGGGGTGAATGTTTGGAATTATAGTTGCTCTGGCTGTCCTCACACAGACATGCTTTATGCAGAATGAGGATATTGCAAAGATGTAATGCAGAACATTTTGAATTCCTAAATTTTTATTTTACATTTATTATTTCTCGTTCACCAGCCTAAACTTATTGTTTTGGTTTTTTATGTTTTTCCCATGCAAGTTGTAGGTGAAGGTAAGGGTACCAAGAAAACACTCAACTTTTAAATTTGCCCTATTTTATACAGTAGAAAAAACCCTACTGTTTCAGTCTGCCTGACTGCTGATGCAATGTCTTGAATCCTGTCTAAATTGAGAAGCAGGCCTTATTTTCCCTTCAGTATAAGTTGCTTTCAGCTCAGAGAAAATGAAACCTGTGTATCACAATAGAACTGAAGGTCAGGGGGTTATTCAGCTTGCTGTGGCAAGTAGTGTTGATCTAAATCACAGCTGCCTGCTCAGTGCTGCTCACACAACAGGAAGAAGTGGAAGGGAGGTTGCACAAAGCCAGCATCAGGTTACTTCTGTCTCAGTCTTTGAAATAATTTTCTTACCCCTACAGCTTTGTTTCCTTTATAATGTTAATGAATGAACTGCCAAGGAAAAAAAAAAATACAGAATGCCAAGAAATGGCTTAGGTGTCTGCCAGTAGGTACGCGGAAGACACCACCTCATTCCAAATAATAATTTAATTGAAAATGGCTTCCTAAGGCTTTCTAATTGTCTAGCTGACATATCTTTGCCCACAATCAGTTTAATCTGGTAAGTATCATTAGGGAGGGGAGTGACTGTGCTCTTCTCCTCACCCACAGGACTTGGCTCTGTTCTCCCTTGAGGTGGAAGTGCTCTTGCACACAGTGAGGTGGGAAATGTATCCAGCCAAAAATCACAGCAGCAGCAAAACGTTCTGTTTGGGCTGGATCAGTTCACAAACTTGGGTTGTCATGTGGCTGCCTGTGAATTCCTGTGGCACAAACACAGGAATCATGGGAACATATGGGGCTGCAGTGGTTCCTGCTGAACTGAACTGATAATGGAATGATGGCGTGAAGTCGAGACAGGCCACAGGTTAGAAACTAAACATCCTTTCAACTAGTCTGGAGTGAAGGCATCAAAGGAAGGGTAACAGAATCACTCTTCTAGTTGACTCATCAAAAAAAATAAAACATTCTCACCCGGTCCCCAAACCATCAAGCAAATACATGTGACTATGTTAAAAATATAAATTGGAGTGGTGAGGATTGCTCTTATTCGAAAAGTTAAAGATCTTATGGGCAAATCTGCCTTCAAAAACAGCAGTGTGTCCTAATGCAGGTAAAGGTCAACAGCCTCAGAGAGCACATCACCAACCACAGCCACCAACTAGGGAGAAACTGGTGCTTTTACAGCACATTTGCTATCAATGGGTGTCCTAAAGTTTCACCTCTGAGGTAAGACAGTATAATTTCCATGTGTAGTAGCAGACAGATCCAGAGCCATCTATTCTCAGTATTTTACAGAGCAATAGTAGAACAATTTTGAATGAACTATGGCCTAAATTGAGGAAGGAGGAAAAAGGTCAATAAACAGAATGAAAATCTCCTAATTTGATCCATTTGCTGACAACAAACACAGATTGGGCAAAGTACCAGGCAACTCCAACAGAACTAGCAAGGTTAATGGAGCTGCTGCTATAACATATTGTAGATCTAGTAGTGTCAGTGGCGATAGTGGTAATGTTGTAAACACAGTTTGTTTTCCATCTGGTGCGTGGTATATGCCCTTGATAAAAGGGTGCTGCATTATGCATTTCTGTTCTCCTAAATTTATTTACTCCTAAAAATGTATAATGATTTTAATAGCCATATACAGAGACAGAACTTCGGCTTGAAAAAAAATGCTTGCAAAAAAATTTCCCTAATGAGGTTAAGGACAATATTAAATCAAAAATATTGTCATTATAAGCAAGGGATTTTTTTTCCCCTTCAAAAAAATCAGTTCAACTTTTGCAGTTGAATACCCACACAGTAGTTGATGTGGATGCTGCCTAAGACCAGAATGGAATATAACAACATTTTACATTTGAATTAATCCTCACCACTTTACAAACTGCATAATACACAATTCTGAAGATATCAATTAAAACTATAAAATATCTATGCTCCGAGGCAAATTAAAATCCATGGAAGGTCTTACCTTCCTTGCAAGTGGCTTTGGATCAGGCCTTGAGAGATCACTAATACAAAAATAAACTACCTTTCAGTAGCACTTCATACTGATGTGCAGTAGTTGTGAATCTCAGTTTCAACTTCACCTTAGGGGTACGCACAGCTGAGCACATAGTTTTAATTTTCTTAATCAGTGTTTTTAACTAGTATTCTGTTGAAGCCTTGATCTGAAATATAATCACTCTTTTCATCAAAATATTTACAAAAGAAAGTGTGGAGCCCTGAAGATTCCTGTTTGAATCGTGCCTGGTATCTATGGTTACAATGTATTATGGATGGTAAGGACCGGGAACACAGCGTGTGCACTGGAAAGAGCTGCAATCAGACAGAATGTGAGACAGCCTAGAGGAGGTAATACATTGTCTAGAGAAATTATGTGTATGCTGGAGTAAGCTGATTAGAGGGAATAAACCAAAGGGGGGGGGAACCGCATGTAAATAGTCATATGCTGGCAAAAAATAAATATGAAATAAAGCTTTGGGGACTGTGAAATGGCCTCAGAGACAGGCCTACCTGAAAGGCAGGTGGTTTGCCATTCCCCCATGATCCCATCTGCTACCTTGTGTGTCTAAAATGACACATCTTCCAACGCACAGGTACTGGATCAGGTGCTATTGGAGAGGGACAGCTGTCTTTGTCACTGAGAAAACATCTCAGTGAGTTAGTCATACCTGCTGTAAATCCTGAAATCACCACTAACCAAACAGCCTGAAATTTGCTGTAGAAGTGCTTGCTTCAGCTCCCCTCTCTGCTGGAAGCATTCAGTACACAACTGCATGTCAGCACCTCTTAAGTCACCAAGCCCTAAGTATCAGTCTGGGTTGAATTTTCAGAGCAAACCCTTCGACCTGCCGACAACCATTTTGAATAAACGACGTTGGGTAACACTCAGTAAGCATCTGCATTTCATAGATAATGTCCAGGAGTGCAAACGAGTACCTGTGTAGGAGTACAGCAAACCTGTGGATTGATCACAGGACACAGACAGGGACTCCCTTTAATAAACTACTACAAAATCCTACTCTGCTCTGCCTTCCTCTACCGCTTTCCTCTGATTTGGAATGGAAATCAAAATTGCTGCTGGCTACAGTGCTAGAAAACACCAGAGAAAGGATATGGAGACAAAGTACTGAGGAAAGGTCAGGAGATAACAGGAACAGGCATGGGAAGTAGGAACAAGGAGGAGGTTTTGCTTCCACTCTTTTTTTCATAGAAGGTGGCACTTTGTATGCACAGGATGCTTAGTAAGATCTTTTCTGATTAAACTAGGGAAGACTTCAAGCAAAGGGCAAAGGATATCACAGCAGGACTTGTATGGTATGTTTTCTCCTTAATCTGAAAACCTTTTTCTTCTTCAACTTGAAAACCCACAGAAATAATTTATTTCTGACAACAATGACTATGTATATACCGATATATTTGGCGAAGAATAATCCTGGTTTAAGTTTTAGCATTTATAGTGCCAAATTTATTCAATGAGATATAAACACATTTACACAATAAAGGTAAAAAAAGACATTAACAGTGTGAAGATTAATTCCATCCAACATGAACTAGTAGCTGTGGCCTTTGTTACCTCGAAGGCTGCAGTGCAGAATCATAATGGACTTGGTTTAAATGCAGAGGTATAAACTCAGTTTTAAGAGCTGATTTTCCACACTAAAACAGTCAAAACATTAGTCCAACCACTTCTTATACACTGGGATCATGGAGACGAACAATTCTGACTCTTCTAAGAAAGAAGCAAACAATTTTTTTTTGTCCAAATTAGAGATTTAGAGACAACTTTCCTTTTTCCAGAAAAATGGAATATGGATTTCTGCCTCACCAAGCCAAGCATTTTGTTATGTAGTAGTAAAAATCCTAAATTTTCCAGTTCAGCATTCTACATTTCCCTTCTTTTAACCCCCTTAGGGAAACAGAGCTGAAAGAAAAACAACTTTCAGAAAGTGAACAGCCTTAGTAGCCTATTTTCTCCAGTGGAGAAGGTGAAAAATATGAGTGTGAAATGATATATATAAAATAAGTGAGCACAGTTGGAGAGAAAGGGAGAGTTAAAAAGGAAAGAAGAGCTGATGTAAAAAAAATTCTCAAATATCCATATTGAATTGTCAAGCAAGTGAAAACAGATTGAATGAAACTGGAGATTGAACATGTTTGTATTCCCTCAAACATTCTGAGCTTGCACTAACAGAACTAGGAAAAAGCTCAAAAAACTCAGTTCCATTTGACTACACTTCCTTTGTTTTGTTCACGTTTAGAGGAGAAAATTTTAAGTACAACTTGGTTGCTCATTGCATTTCTTGCCAGACAAAGTATTAGAACCATTCTGAAGAAGTTTTTCAGAGAATTGTTTTGAGAGAAACTGTGTCCTTAACTGGAGAACCTGGATCTTGTGCTCATACTCCAAACTCTAAAGTAACCTTTACATTTTTAAGCTGTTATGCAGCTTATTTAGCTGACACATTCAGTTTTCCAATATTTAATACTCAATTTTACGAGAATTTTTGAAAATGTTAGACCCAAGGTAAAAAGTTATTTTCCACTGAGGAGTTGGGATAGGAAGAGAATTTCTCAACAATGCTACTCAATGTTACTGACAAAAAGCTTCCCTACACCCTCCTTCTGTAGAAAATGTTTAGGTTATAGAAAATAATATGAATGCAAATATGGTGTTCAAATGATAGCATAGTTTCAGCAAAACTATTTCCAAGGAAAGCACGCTATTAATCTCAGCTATCAGATACACAGAAGACATATTTAGGTTATATATACACCAAATTCTCTGGCTGTTATTATGTAGTGGTTACACTGCAAGTGCCAGAAGTCACCAGCAATGATGAGGAGTGTATGGCACTGGAGCTATTTAAGCAACTAAGATAAATACACTCATTGTAATAGGTTACTGTTCACACACACAATATGCATTAGCTTTTGACCTGATGAATGTGGAGTTTAAAATAGTTAAGACAGAAAGCATAAAGGAGAAGATGTATTATTATCACACAGCAAAATGATGCTTATTCAGTTCCAGGGCCCTGACAAGCACAGGAGACAAATCTGTGTTACCTGAATTCATTAGTCCTTTTACTTGTTATATTTCTCTAAACATATGATTACATTAAATTACTCCACTTTTCTCTGACTCCTTGTCATGATGAGCTATCATGCCCTTGTCATGCATGATGCAGTTGGCAAGGATAAAATCCTTTTTCCTTCAAGCCCGTTTTCCTTTCTGTCCTCTATTCCCCACTCTGGTTTTTACACAGAAAAAAAATCAACTACTAGAAGTAACCAGTTTGCATGAAAACAGCTAGTGGGAAGCAATTCTTGATATGACAGAATTATTTTTTTTTCAACATCAAGAGTGAATAATAAGTTGTTTCAATTACCTTAGCATTATGAAATATTCCTGTGTATTTAAGGCCTCTAAATCTGAAGTATATAAGCTTGACCATTACTTAAAGATGGAGAATCCAAAACATTAAGAGCATTTCATGGCACATATCTTATAAGGTATGTAACTCCAGAAATTTCCACAGTATTAAACATGATAACAGTAAAAGCTCTAGTCTGTACACAGATCAAATTCTTGTGGATAGAAATTTTTTTTCTGTGTATATCCCACTAAATAACTTTGGTTGTGTCATTTGGGAAGCAGGAGCAGTTCCTGCACTGTTGCTAAAATGGTACCATGGCAACAACAAGAATTCTTTATTCACAGGTTATCTTAAGATTTCCCTTGAATTACCTTGAGGAGTGAGGACTGAAAACCAAACCCATATATTCTCATGTTTTCATCCTCTTTTTACCAATATTCTTTATTTGTTCTATCTGGTACACACTGATTTCCCTTCAACTTGCATTTTCACTTGCATTCCAACAGCTGCCCAACTTGAACTAAACAACAGTGCCATCTCCAAACTGAGGTTATGGACATCTAAATGGCTGCACCTCATAAAAATACACACTACACCCCATCCTCCCTTTGAAACTAAATCCAATTCCTATTCCAGGGAAAATTCTTCAGCAGAAGGACAGTGCACCACTTCTGTTGGATATTTAACATCCTGTAACTAATGGAAACCCTCTTCTCAGAAACTGAGTGGGAAGACATTCCTGTACGGTCTGTGACTGCCAGACAATGTTCTTTTTGTGTTTTTTAGTGCATCTCTTATTTTGATTTTTAATTGTACTGAAGGATATTTCATTAATCACTTTTCATTTATGCTCTCTATTACAAGCAATATCAGCCACAGCTTTTTAAAAGGACTATTTTCCATGCATTTATTAGTCATGCATAACAGCACACAACAAAACCATTCTACCCACACTCATCACAGGTGTTACCTGGGATGGGGTAGCAATAATTTTACACCTTGTTTCAGTTACTCCAACACATTCTTTAAGCTGAAATATTCTTCTTTCAGTTTACAATTTTATCAGTGCCATTTTACTGAAACTTGATTGATACACACTGTGAATGATTCAGCTGTAAACAGCTGTGGCTCCTATATTTAAAAATTCTTGATGACAGAACTCCTCAGGAGTTTGATGGATCTTGCCAACTAATTATTAAAATAAATAAATAAATAGTGTATTAGTAAATGTGCATACTGCCATTAACTATACTGGGAAAAAATATCATAATAAGAGATGTGTTCACAAAATAAGTGTTTTCTTTAAAAATTATTTTATTTCCTTTTTCTTCCTTTAATTTTGAATGAATTCTTTAACTACTTCTTTAGACTATAGTAACTTGTAAGGCAGATAATTCCTGGAATGTTTCTTTTAATCGTTCCCAGAATACTTCTTTTTTAGATTCCTACTTTTCATGGAACGAAGTAATGGCAAACATTCTGTAATATATGTATATTTCTCAGTTTATCTTTGATTCATGGATCAACAGAAGAGTTATTTAAGACAGTTTTTCCTTAAATAAGAGCTATCTGTCACAGACCTGTCTAGGCTCATATTTAACCGTATTTATTCCTTATATAGATAATGTCAGGGCTTGATTTTCCAGCACTCCTAATAATCTTAAAGATAACTCTCAAATTTACTTGCTATCTTTACTGTGATGACCTTGAATAACACAAATGGTTCTGCACATTTTCTGGATTGCAAACTTTTCCCTGCCAGGCACCAGTGTGCAGTTTGTAGTCATCACCTTGAGCATTTATTTTTAAATACACAGTTCTTGGAGTTTTGTGCTGCTTCAGGACTTGTTTAGAAAAAACATTTGTATTAATATCACAACACTAAAGTTACTTTATGTAAATGTACCTAAACATAAGTATCAGACAAACAAATGTCCAAAGAGCAAGTCAAACTCAATGTCAATAAAGTATCTGAACTGTACCTTTTTAAATTCTGCTTGCAAACAGTGTGAGGATTACTAGCAGCCTCAATCCACTTTTATGACATTAATTTACCTTAAGAGATGACTGATTGGGTGAAATTGCACCTAATGATATCTGCAGTACTTACTGAGTGCCACTCATCAGAGATCCCAGTTTATACCAGTTGTATGTACTGCTGATTAAAGATAAAACTGAAATTGTATCTTATAGGAAGCTGAATTACTCTGTGGACTAACACATACCATAATGCAAAATTTATTGTAATTCGTGGAGAAGTTCTCTGGATTTTATTTCCTTCAGAGCAATTTCAGGAGCAGTTCCACAATAGGCTCCAGTCGCTCTCAGAGTACCAAAAACTACTGTTGGATCTGCTGCTCCCCCCTGCACTGACAATCCTGACCACAGAACTGCACAGAAACATCCCACTCAAACCTGCTCTGAAAGGAAAAATTGTTCCTATGGTTTCTGAATGCCAGAGCTGTCTTGGGAAGGGTGTGGGGAGCCATTTGGGGGTTTTGGTGGTGTTTTCTTCCTCTGACTGGGCTGTTGCTCCCTTGCAATTGCCAGTACAAGTAGGGAGAAGGAATATGGGGTCAGAGGTGAGGAAATCAAAGCTGCCATTCTGGCTGCAGCACAGACTCACAATGGTCTATGCTGACCTTGAAATTGCACCCAAGATATCTCTGATAAGATATTCATGTGTTCTTTTCCGTATCCATTTCTGTAGCTTTTCCTTTTAATTAATTTTTGGATATGATAGGTCATGCTTTCAAGAGCTATCATGCTACCATATTAAGTTTTAGAAGCTTTAGGAAAAAAAAAAAAAGACCAAAAATATGAACTTTGAAGGTTGGGTACAGATTAATAAACATAAGAAAGGACGTTCCCACACTTTCTTGGTGTTCCAAACAAGCTGTTTTCCACAGGCAAAGAAAGGTCATGATATTCTGACCTCAATGGTTTTTCATCTATTTTCTCATATTCCAGAAGTTTGTGTTCTAACCATCAGTGTGAAGAGTCACAGTCATTTATTTTCTCCTATTAGAAAATATTACGTATTTGGTACAAACAGCAATCTATCCAACACTAGGGTGCACTCACCTCACCTTATAACACTAAGGGTCAGAAAGCTACTTCTAGATGATTGGAGAATGAATTGTTAAGCTTCTTTCTGCCTACCTGAAAGTAGGGATTTAAAGCCAAATCTGTCACAACTCAATCATTCCAGAATATTCTGCAATAGAGCTCCTTATTCCATCTGTTGTGGGAATTCAGAGTGGCTACATCTGCTCTACTTTGTGCAAAGCACTTCATTTGGAACAGAAATGAGCAGTACTCCCTGAATCTGTGTGCTGACTTCAGAGCAATTAGACAGCACCTAAAGGGAGGTGTTTTCCTGGGATCCCAGATCTCCACTGTCAAGTTCTGTTACTGGGAAATACTGTTAATGGGTGACATCCACAAGCAAGAAGTTACTGGATCTCTTGCCTGGCAAGGATGTCTTCTCTGTCAGAAGAACATTCATAATCCCATCCAATAAATTTAAACTGAAAGCATCTTTAAGCTCTGTTCTCTTTTTTAATCAAGTTTCACCCAATAGTTAGGAAAAAATCAATAGTGCTACATCTTTATACTTGTTGATCCCCTTATAAACTGATGCATCAGTCTGTTGTTACCAAGTGTAAGTGCCTCTTTCTGCAAAGGGTGAACTTCATAATCCATTTTGCACATAAAACCAATCTCCAGACTGAAAAATCCCCAACAAAATACACCAAGAATCCTCACATCTGTGTGTGCACCGAGTGCACCCTGAAGACATTATGCTAAGCAGCAAAAATAATTTTTGTTAACTGTTTAGACCATCAAACCAAGCAAGTACAACAATTCCAAACATGTTTTCCTTCTCAGTTCTGCACTTTAGATTAAAAAAGACATCTGTTACTACTTACCAATCTTCTGCTCTCTTCAAGACTGGTGACTATTCACTCATTCAGTAACTCTAAAAAAGAAGAAAGCAGAAATGCTTATTTTAGGTGCCACTGTCAGGTTTAAGTTGATGTAAGTATCCCAAATTCAGCACTTTTCACAAGCATTTAGAGATGGCATAGTAGAAAAAAAAATGTTGAAAAATGTTCTACAACTTGCTAAAAGTTTTCCCATAACCAAAATCACTGCAATAGACTTGAACTTGTCTCTGTGAGAAAATTGTTCTCCCATTCTCTTTATTGTCTCTCCAGTCCTTAAGCACAGATGGACTTGGGTGACTTTCCTCATGGAAAGTGCAGGGATGCCCCACAAATTACTGCAATCTACAGGTTTTACTCCTCCTAGTAATGGAAATTAGAGTTCAAGGAATTCAAAAACCAAAGGATCATGACTCTACCTATTCAAAATACTCTTATGTCAGTTATTTTTCTTTGGTGTTTTCTTCACCAGTGTAGAAGATGCAGCTCCTAACTCAGAGTCTTTGACAGTTACAACCAAAAGAAGTCAATTTGAAGATTAAATTAAAAAAAAATAAAATCTCTGAACATGGAGGGGGGGGGGGGAAGCATTTACATAACTTTATAGAGGAGTTCAAAATATTTTTTCATAGTTTATGCCAAAATGTTAAACATACATATACATTTTTAAAGTATATTTATTTTAGAAGCCATTATTTTTAAAATTTTTTTCATCATGCAATTTCATCACAGAATTTAAAGTTCTTTAACAGAAGCTTGATACACAGTTTAATTTATCTGGGTTCTAGACTGCACTGAGAGCTGTCTATTCCAGCTATGATGAGGGAATGTTTTGGGTTACTTTTTAACCTCAGTGATGCCCACAAATGGAGATCTGACAAGAGCTGCTTTCAGCGACAAGCAGGCTGGCAAAGCTACTTCTATTTCCTACAGAAATGTCAAATAGCAACAACAAAGAGAAGCACTTAAAGAGTAACACGAATTTGTATACAATACTCTGTTCTGAGGCAATTAAGAGTTTCATTTACAGCAGCTTGTTACCAAAGTAGTGCCAGCAGTGTTTATTAATTAAAGGTGTTTTTTCATCCTCAGCTCCTTTGTGAAGAAAGTGAGAATTAGCCTACTGTTTCTGGGGAATTACAGTTTTCTAATCATTTAAAAAACGAGGGTGACTAGATCTGCCACCTATTTGCCCTGCAAACATTCTGCCTCTTGCACACGCCAGGAATTATGACAGCTCTCTTTCAGACTGCCTATACATTACTTTAAATATTGCTGTACAGATCCTGGGTTATTTTGTACATCAACCAAAATCTGGGCTGATGTTCTTTTAAAGAAACTCTACTCTTGCCTTTCAGAAGAACATGTTGTTTCATTCCCCTAAAGAAGCTCAGAACATCAAGGAAAATAACATCAAGTGATAGTGGGTTCAAACGTATGTCTAATCTTTACAACCCTTCAGTAGTTACATTAAAAAAGTGAGGCATAATTTATTTCTGATGAAACAGAGTTGCTCAGCTTTCTGCTAATAGGATCCTCAGGGCAAAAGGGGTAGGGAAAGCTCTGATAAAAGAAGAGAGCTTCATTTTACTGTTTTTTTTTTTCTAGTCTGGAAACAATAAATTAATAATAGTGTTTACTCTGATTATCGTTGATTTAGGATAAATTGTTCTCATTTAGCAAATGGGGAAATGAAATTCAGTGCCCAAGGGACTGAGAATATAAATCTATGCCAAAGGCTACAATTGAAGACACATTTACAGACCCATTCTGAATTCCTGGATTCATTCCAACCACTGCTGATAGTAGGGAGGTTGATATTTTAGTACCATTTACCAGTTTAATGATGCAAGTTGCCACTCCTTTCTCCTCCCCTCTCTTTGCTTCCCCTTCTTCTCTCTTCATGTCCCTCAGGAAACAATTTTTTTTTGTTTAAATCCTTGAAGGGTCACTATCTTATAAGTTTTTTTCTTTTGGAAAAGCCAGTACAATTCTTTCTCAGAGGTACACACCCATGTTTTGATACTGCTCATCCAAAATTATTCTTCAGCTAGCCAGTTCTTATTCAATGTAGGAATTGAACAGGGAAATATAAGACCTTTGAAAGGGTATAATGTCCTATTTAAAAAAAACCCATAAGTACTTCTCAGAAAAAGCATTGTGAAAGCAACAGGAACACCATTATTCAGCCAAGAAATAGCTAATATACTAAGGATACTATCACATGTATTTTCCTTTCTTTAAAGTGCTGTAGTATCACCATACTTCCCATACCTGAAGACAACAAAAGACAATACATAGCACAGCACTGAAGCTGATGGCACACAGCAAAAGCTTCAGGCTAGTACTGCATCTGCTCCTATGAAAAGTATCACTGTTTATTACCACTCATTAAAATTTAATTTGATAGAGCATCTTAAAAAGTTCATTTTTAAAATGGAAGTATTATAGCTCATGTCACTGACTAGTTAACCACTTTGACAACACAAGACTTCTCAGACTTGTTGCTTTCAATTATTAAAGAGAAAGAATAAATCTGATTAATTCAGCTTTTTTAATAAAAAGAAGCTTATTGTTTTCCTGTTTAACTAGCACAGTCATCTGCTTTGTTTTGATTTCTCCTGATAAATACCTTGATCTTGAAAATGACACTCTGTTACTACACTGATGTTTGACTATGTGTTCATTGCTTCACATTTCGTTTACTGTGTTCTGAGACAGCATCATGAACCTTAATGCTTTAGTTACTTTTATCATAGGTACTACATTTTACCACAGTATGTACAAGTGACAAACTACATCTGCAAATATCAAACCAAAGATTAGTTCAGGAAAACAAAATACGTATACCTAGATTAGCCTTCGAAGTGTTCAGCAGAATATCCCAATAGCATATTTATTATTTGAATCTTCATATTCAGTGCAATTTGATGATGCTCAGAAATCCATTCTGATGAGTGTTGGTGCCAAAATGGGCTTAGCACACAATTATTTACAAGCGTGCAGGGTATTTTGCTGCTTCCTGCATAAGCTGTCAGTGCAACTTAGAGGTGATCTGTTTCTTTCAAGTGGAATTGAATTACAAGTGAATAGAAGATCAGTTTTAACCCTTAAAAGTGGGAATTTAAACCTGAAATTCAATTTATTTCCTGCTAGTTTAAAGAAACATTTGTGTCTTTAAGTTGTTCCGAGAGGTCCTCATTATTGGCATGAAGACTGTGCTGACTATTTGAATGCTGTCAATGGCTTCTGGTGCCCCAAATTACAAGTTTCAAGTGACCAAATAATGACACAGGGGGATAAGTTTGTTATACTTCTGTAGTGGTTTGGACTTCGTTTTCCCCCAGAGGATAAGAAAAGTGGTAGACCCCAAGGGGTGGAAACCCCTGGAAGTTTTGAATTTCTGTCCAATGAGCGCTCCTGCAAAAAATGTAAACATATCACAACCAGACAGGAAGAGAAGAGTTGTAGTTGGAGGTGGTTAGAAGAAGGTGGCCATGTTGTGAGCCACGAGGAAGGGGCTCTGAGCCCCACAGGGGGGCTTCGGCCCCCAGCCCCAGCTGGGGCCTGTGGGGACCTGGAACAGCATAATGCTGGGCTAGGTGCCTATAGTTATGCTGGGAGATGTTTTCTCCATCGTGGGCAGTGGCCGTGGCAGTGGCCGGAGAAAGCAGCAGCCAGAACTGAACCGAAGAAGCAACAAAGACATGCAGCACCAGAGAAGGGACTCCTGGAAGGAGACCTGAGGGAAGGAGAGTCAGCAGCTGAGTTCTGCAGAGTTCTTGGGGGTAAGAACTGATACCAGACCCCCCAAAACTCCTTTGAGACCTCCTGGAAGGAGGAAGTTGATAGACTCTTACTTGAAAGAGCCTTGAAGTGCAACATGCACTGCAGAGAGGAGCTGAGAAGCTCGGACGTCCTGAGAGCTCAGCCAGGACGGTGTGGGAGGTTGGCCTTGAGGCCCTCCCTTGCTGCAAGCTACAAAGAAGCTCGCAGCCTGAGACAGGGCACAGAGGCCCTGCAAGGAGCTTGAATCTCCTGAAGATACCAGACCGTCACGAAGACCCCCTGTGCTTCGTGATATGACGTGGTGATAGGACCTTGTCTGGGGTGACAAAGCCCACGGAAGACCACTCGTTTGGAGAGACGAGTGGCCGAGGGGGATACCCCCTCGTGTGTGCTGGCAGAGATCCAGCTATCAGCTGCTGCAAGAAACAGAAGAGACAGAGAGAGCCTGCTGCCTTAGAAGATGCTGCTGCTTAGTGACTGCTACTCTGAAGAAGCTGCTGCCCTAAGAGACTGGAAGGGATCTGTCCTTCTTTCCCTCCTGGACTTTTATTTGGAGGGGAGAAGAGATCTGATCCATTGTAAATACTTATGTCATGGTAGAGATAGTTGTAGTCATGTGTATAATGTATTGTAGTATTTATTTGTATAGTCATTGTAATATATTCCCTTTCCCCATTCTGAGTCTGGTTGTGTTTTGTCTGGAAAAAAACCCATCTCACATTGGGTTGAGATGTGGGAGGGGGGATGGAGCTAGGGAATTGGAATTTGGGCCATCTCAAACCATGACAACTTCTCAGTGGCTGTGGTTTTATTCATAACATTGCTGATCATCTCTTTGGAAGGATATTTCTTTCCAGACTTGTATGCAACAAAATGATGCAACTGCATGCAACGACAAGATTCTTCTCATCTACACTATTAACTCAGGTGAAAGAGAGAAGAACTGGCTGTCACCTAAACTAAACAAATACTTGTTCTGGGTAATGGCAGCCAGGAAACACGTTGGTTTTACAATGGGAAAAAGGGAAAACACCAGAGCAAGCAGGACAGAGCAAGCAGTGCCACAGAACAACCCCAAGGATCTGTAAAATCTAACCCATGCCTTTTATTTCTTGTCCACGCTGCCATAGGAATGTTCTTTTAAATATTTAGAAACCAGTTTCTTAAAATTGCCAGAAGAATTCCCAAATATGCAAATAAAAGTTTACTCTTCAGTCTTACTGAGCAGCACATCGTATCAGGTAAATTGAGGATGACTTTCTAAAACTGAGTAAATGGCTTAAGATGTGACTTCATCACCTTCTTAGCCTCACCACAATTTACATTTCAGAGGGAAATGACAATGTTACAAAGATTAAAAGAAAAATAAATAAAACAGCAAACATACAAACCCTACTAGTAAATGAAAGCTTCTTTATAGGATACTTAAGTCAGACATTGAGAAGCAAATGTAATAATAAATAATCATCATGCATGGAAACTAAGGAATATCAAGATTGCAAGGTATAAATTCCATCTTCTCTTTAATATGATTAACATATTTACAACACACTGATTAAACACATCTCAAAGCAGAGAGACATCTGTAACAGATGTATGTTCCAACTTTGATCTACCAGCCTCCTTAGCTCTCATCTCCATGCATTTTTTATTTCCAAGTTTTCCCACGGTTTTAAGCACATATTTTTGTGTCACTCATTCTTGAGGTTTGGGCAGGTCTTAAAATCTTGTGCAGGTCTAAACCCAGCAGAAATGAAGGATTTGTCTATCTAAGACTTATTGGAGGATCAATGAAATATTTACCTTGCACATAGGCTTCAATCAGAGCTCCACACAAAATGCTCTAGCAGTCAACTGTTTTTAATGCACAGTCAGAGAACACCCTGAGAATAACCCAGCCCAGTTAGCAGTTGGCACACAGACACAGGGCATGGAACCCCTGGACTAAATAGCTTTTTTGTTTAGACTGAGCAGATTCAAACTCCAGATATCAAACTGCTCCCAGAGAATGAACTGAAAGGTGATGGTGAACACCTTCAACCCTTGAAATGAAAGCTATTCCAGACTGCTGGAGGTAATGTAAGACTCAGTAAGACACATGCTTTCACTTCCACTCCTTGGACTGCTTTGACATCTCCTCCTGAAATTATAATGGACTTGTTCTGAGGGGAACACTGGAGGCAAATATAGCCACATTAAATAGCATTTGTAGTTTGCCTACTGTGATATCATCTTGTAAGTAAAGTTTAAAACCTATGAGAAAACCTGGTCTAATAAGAAATCCATTTCAACTGAAACACCAGGTTACATTAAAAACAAAGGGTTTGTTTCTTCTTTTAATACCTTTTTGAGGCTTCAGGCTTTGGCTAAACTGAAGAGGAATATCTAAGCACTTATACCTTTAGCTATCCAGTTAACATTCTGATCTGCACCAGAAAAAGAGGAAACTTTAAAAAATTGTGGTAAGTTACTACACAAACGTTTTCCAGTATAGCTGGTTGAATTTTGTCATTCTGGTAACAAGCAACAATTTTCCTGTAATGCATTATCAAATTATATACTACCTCTAAAATCCAAAGTCTAAACAGATGTAAATGTTAATTGAGGAATGAACTGAGATACAGCACTTTCCCTGAAGTTTCCTAATATTTACTCAATCATTCTAACAAAATCAGGAAGACTGCAGTTCAGAACCAGATTTTTTGGAATTCCTTCCAGAGCAAGAAATTTACCTGCACGGTGCCATCAGTACAT
Source organism: Chiroxiphia lanceolata (assembly GCF_009829145.1). Lineage (NCBI taxonomy): Eukaryota > Metazoa > Chordata > Aves > Passeriformes > Pipridae > Chiroxiphia > Chiroxiphia lanceolata. The sequence goes on from NC_045651.1 coordinate 6,014,448, forward strand.
TCATAAAGCAATGTGATTAATGTATTTGACTCTAAACTCATGTCCCTCCATAAGGCTTCCAAAGTTCTTTAAAGGCACTTGCTTTTTACTGGTAATAATTCCTTGACAGTATCAGCCTCATGGTAAGACCTGCCCTGAAAAGGCTCTGAATTGCCACAAAAGCCTTTCTACACAGAAAGTAGCAAAGCTGCCTGAACAGACATCCCTGGATTTTTTTGCTCACAACACTTTCTGATAACCTTACCTATTATTTTCATAAAATCTTTTACATATGTATTTTAAAAGGTCTTTTTTTACCAGGGCAGCTGGTTATAGAGAGCACAGGAATAGAAAGCAATAACTCATATCAGGAGGCAAAATGCCTTTTCAGGTGCAGTTTGCAAACTCACCCTTGTTTGCTATCTACTGCCTATTTTTTAAATAATGCACAAATCATCTCCAGTACCATGGAAATAATCAACAGAGAATCAAAACCTGGAGCTTCTACTAGAGCACAAATCAAAAGCTGTTGGAATCCAACAGCTGGAGCCTGTCTCATTATTTCACTGTGCTTTGATGTGCTTTTCAGCCAAGTATCTAAGAGATTTACTTGCAGATATGTCTATCTATAAATTCTACATTGCTTACATATTATAGTTTCCAATGGAGATAAATACACTGAGTTCTCATGTAAAAAAAAAAAACCTCTTGTTTTTAAGTGTTTTATTAAGCACAAAATCCTGTAAATAGGGGAATTGAAAATCAGCTGCATCTAATAAAAGAATAAAGTTTGTTATTGACTTTGAGCTGGTAGTTTCCATTAGATTATCCATCATACTTTTATTATGTGATCAACTGCTTAATTAATTTCGTACTCATGCATTTAGGCAGAATGCTCTGTGTTTCAATGGGGTTTACTGTAATCCTGCACCTGCGGCCTCAGAGATTTAGACAGCTCTCTGTCATAAGTTTATGTTGTGCCTACAATCACGTCAGCTGGAGTATGGTTCCAACTATCCAGTCTGTTGAAACATAACAGCATTACATTTTTGAGGCACTAGAAAATTTACATCTGTGGTTATGCATCTTTGGACCTTAATCAGATGAAAGTCACTGAGAGATATTAAGAGAGTTAGATACAATATTTTGCTCAGCCAGTTTTAGTGGATGTATCAGACACTGTTTTGATTTTCCCTGCTTATCTGGTAATATGAACAGATGCAATCATGCTATTGTATAATGAATGTTGATTGCCGACAGTATTTGATTTTGCAACCATTCTGCAGTGATAATTAAAGATAACTTGATATCCTATACATTGATAGTAAAGATTGCTTTGTTGCATTATTGCATAAATAAATGCCATAGAGAGAATCAATGTATTCACTATAACTTTTTATCTGGCATGTATTTCAGGGCAGAAAAAGGTCATGAGTCTTGATAAGACAAAAGTCTTCATTACAAAATTTGTGTTGTTTATCCTTTATTTTCTTCTGCTTTGTGGAATATAAACTAAGCAAAGGTTTAGTACTTTATGACACATCAGTTCTAACTTCTCCAAAAAGGAGAAGAAATGCAGTACCATGGAAACTGTGCTATTGCCCACTGACCACACCAGGCCTGTTTCAAGAGTGCTGGAGCCAATGGTAATATGTTCTATAATTACAGTGAGCTTCAGATAAGGCCCACATGTGGTAGACATATAGATCCTTATTACACCATTCAGAAATCTTAGGAGGAAAACACCTAAATGTAATTTTTCCACCAATAAACTTCAAAGTTCAGGTATTCATACCATTATAATTTTGGCCAAAACCATATGAACTTGATGTTCAAACTAAACCATACATAAAACATGAGATAGGAGCTAAGTTGGAGTTGTCCCCTTATCAGTAGCCCAGGGAAAGCATGAATAGGCTCAGACTACAGAGATTAATTTCATTTTTTTCTTTAATTAAACATAATGACTCTACAGTTCTTCTCGTTCATAGTGGAAGAAATCTGCCACAGCCCTGCAACCACTGCTTTGCTCATATCCAGCACATTCACTGGGCAAAGTGGATGTGAGACGACACAGAAATGCATCTTTGTCCACTCAGGCATGCAAAACACGGGCACTGTATCCTCTCCACTCCCTGTATGCTCAGGAAGGTAGAGAAGCAGGAACACCTTCCTTTGTACTCCCACAGCCAAGCCCTTTTCTGACTATTTGGAATATGTGCAGCCTTTTCCAGAAGCCTATTTCAGACAAGGCCTCAGCCCAATGGCCATCAGCATTGTGCCTCCACCCTCACAAAGTGTGATGTGCCTATTTGAGTAAGGCTGCTCTAGCACTGCAAGTCATCTGTGGATAACAGCATTAGCAGGGTCAGCATCACAGTACAGCACATCACAACTCTCTTAGTCCCCAAACATGCAAATGCTTGCTGTATTCCTTTAATAAGTGCTCCAGGCTGCACTGTTTGACTGCAGTTCTATGTACAGCACTAAGTAACTGATGTGCATCTTCAATGTCAATATTACATATTGCTTTTTATCTCGGGAGTTTTACGTTTCACTTTTAATCATAACTCAACAGACAAGACAGTGAGCTTCTTAGTTCACTGGTCAATATAGTTAGCAGGTGAACTCCTTATAAATGACAGAAGTGCTTTCACTGCAGCAGCTCTTCCTGCTTTAGAAAGGATGTGTCAGGTGTTGAAACTTGCCAATTAAATTATCTTCATTCTTGATGTGAGCTTTAGTCATTGAGTATGTTGTGTGCTGAAATCTCTCAGTCAGAATTGCAAGACTAACATTCCCTATACATTCCCTTCTGGATCACTGATAATTTGAAGCTGATAATTATTTCTGTTTTTCACGAAGAAACAGAAAGATACCTCTGCCTCTGATGTATTTCCACGGTGTGTCTTTGTGTATGTCAGAAAGCCATCACTTTCCCGTGATCTAAGAAAGCATTGCTGCTGACATTCTTCTTATGACTTTTCATTCCAATTTATAAAGTTACCTGTTGAGGAATTTTTATGATACCACCTACTTCCCCCATAGAGGCTACCACCTAAGCCTTGATTAGTTCACAGGAGATCAAACTCCCTACAAAGTTACTGTCAGTTGCAGTTTTTAAGATTAGAACTAGGTCAGGTTTATTACCTACATCAATTCTTTCATGTAGCACAGCTAAGACAAAAAAAGGATTTTAGGAAAAAAAAAAAAGGAAAACAGGACTGAAAGTCTAACTAACAGATATAAAAATGCTTCTCATCTCAAAAGTGAAATGCCACAAATGATTTTTAACTTACCAAACCCCCAAGGCTGAAGCCATATAGTCTCCAGCTTTGTCTAAGAGACCTTACAATAGTACAGGAGGTTTTGTTACAGAGATGGCATATGAGCAGAATCATTTGTAATATGGAATCCCTTAGATATTCACTCAGCAAAGGCTGTGGAAATGATTTTTGTTCTGATGAGGACAGAAATAGCTTTTGCACAATATTGATCTTTTCCATGTGTTAGGATTGCTCTGTGTAGTTTTGGAGAAGCTACACTACAACTGAAACAACAGTAAAAGCTTTATAAAAAGCTGTTTTGTACTATATTTAATTACTTTTTTTATTTACACCTCACGATAATATATTGCTCTGTGGAATCCCTGATGCCTTTCTACAGCTAATGTCTGTTCACTATTGACCCTTAATTGGGGTTTTTTTGCAAACTCTCTGCAAGAGAGGAAAGCACCTTCTGAAATATTTAAGGCTTGTGATTAAATTCCAAGGGGTTTCTTTTATTTGGACTGACCAGCAAATCTGTATGTGACTACTTGTCCATGGCCAGGTATAGAAGCAATTGTAAACACAGAGAAAAATATTTTTCTTTATTTTTTTTGTGTTTGTTTCTTTCAGGAGCAGTATCAGTGGTGCTCATATTTTCAGGCCATCAACTACTCAGAGTTTAAGCAGAGAGTAGCAGATAGAATAAACCTGCTTTTCCAAAAGCACTGACAAAATGATGGTTATGGCTATAGCATTCGTGGTTTTAAGGGAGATTTCTAATGAACTGAAAAGATACTAAAGTAGAAAGTTAATATAGGAAGTAAAAGCTGTTAAGTAACCACAATGTCTTACTACAGTAGTGAAATAATCATTATTAATCTGCTTGAACCCATTGACTCTGTGGATAAGCCATGGCATTAGACACAGATGGTATTAAGATATACTTTGCAAAAACAGGCATCTCAGGAGAGAACACGACTTCAACATATTTTTGGGTCATGTCTCCTCTCCTGCACCCTCCTTATTCCTGCCAGTACTAATTAATGTACAAGATCAGACAAACATTGCCAGCAAGTGTGTGACAAGCAGCCTAAGTGGGAAGCTTTTCTAACAGTAATGAAACACATGGGAAGTGGAACAAGGTGTAGACAGAGTACCATTATACTGATTTTGCCATCTATACAGCTCAAGTCAAGTGCAAAATCTATAAACATCAAGGAAGAGCCCTGTGGGTCAGTCAGAATGCTCAGATCAAACAGACTGCATGTGTAAAGCCAGTTTACAACACTGGAGGACTGAAGCTGTGCATCAGTGTCCAACTCCACACATCCCAACAAAACCAGAATATACCCATACATTTTTTTTTCCCCCAGGTCCTTTTCTTTAGCAGATCCAGGCCTACTATAATGAACATCATCTTCCTCTTGTGCAACAGAAAAACACAAAAAGGAGCAAAACTCGCTGGTTGCTTTACTTAGCAACATTTGAGAATGGAACCTTAGATCTTCTCCTTCTCAAATCTCTTCTTAAATAAGGTAAATGATTACCTTTCAGCCCTTGTCAACTTTTTCTAGAAGTTCAAAGTTTCAAGAGGGTGGGTACCAACACCTCTGAGTTTCCAGTGAAGCTTCTCTGAAGGTTTTACACTCTGTGCCCCAAACTACAGGCAAGAGAGACCTTTCCAAAGATTGAACAACCTGTTCACATTTTAGAATAAAACCAGAAAACAAAATGCAGAAATGCAAAATGCAGAACACACCAGCTGGTGTGATGAGACTGTCAGGTGCCTACTTGGAGAAGGACATCCTACACTCTGGAATCTCAACAGAGGAAGGAAATGCTGTGTTCTAACCAACACAGGACAGTGTCAGACAAGGGGGAGTTCCCTCAACATTCCTATGGTAGTTAATCTATGGTAGATTAAGATTGTTTCTCACAAGAGGGAAGTTTTTGGATTACCTATCTGAGGATAGGAAGCAATTGGGTCTAGCCACTGCATCCTGGACTGTCATGACAGAAATAAGATGTAGTAGAAAAATACTGTGATGATACCTGGTTGGAAAACAAAAAAAAACCCCACACCCAGGTGGACTTGATGCTGCCTACTTCTAACCCATGGCACCATGAGCTGAAGAAAAGCTCTAACTTCTTTTGCCTTAAGATAAAATACCTCATACTTCCAATTTACCAACTTGGAGCCAAAGCTCTTGCCTAGGAGAAAAAACCCAATAAAATAAAAATCAGTCAATACTCTTAAGTGTGGCAAGCCTAAAGATAACAGCAGAAGGCAGCTGTTTAAAGAATAAAAAGAGTCCCTCCTTAAAGGAGAATCTACCCTAAAGAGGGAAAAAACTAAAAGAAGCTTTTACAAGTCCAAAGAAGTTTCTGAACCTACAGAAAGCTTTACCCTCAGAATGTTTTCTTGCTTGTGTAACTAACCTCTGCTATATTTCATATATCCTACCTTGGCATTCACAGGAATGCACTGTTCCACACACCTCACTCCCAGACCCCCCCACTTCCTATTTTTCATTGGAGCAGTGGGCTCCAGCCTTGTGTGAGCCTGCAGCACTCCAGATGGGTCAGAGAGCTTTGCCAGCCAGTCTTGCTCAATATCACAAGATAATTTTACAATCTTCTGTTTAAACATTGTGCAGTGACTATGATTTGTGATTCAAAATAATAATGGCATATGGCACAGCTTTAATAGCACTGCCATTTTGGATGGAGTGCAGGGGGGTTTTATTTTGCTTTATTATAACACAATGGCTGCATTAGCTGGTGCAAATGGACAGCCAAGAGTAATGAGGATGACCTATTCAGTATGGAACTTTTGTGGGAAGGCCTTCTGTGCAAGCTGGCTAAATGATGTAATACCAGGCACAGGGGTTCCAAGGGCTGAGGAGATGACAAAACATGAACTCAGTACCTCTTAAAAGTAAAAAGCATTGCCCCAGGGGTTGTCTGACTCCACTCATTTCTCCTTTTTTTTTCTTTTTTTTTTTTTGCTATCAGAATATCTAGTTGGGAATTAATCCTTAGTAGCCTTTTAAACCATTAAAATGTTCAGGCTATTTTTCCTCCATCCTCTAAAATATAGTTGTACTTTGGGCAGGTATCATACATTTGATTTCATTTCCCTTTCTATAAACTCAATTATTGCCCAACTCCTTTTATCCTTTAAACAAGAGAAGGAATTCAAGACCTTGAAAGAGCTATAAGACAGCAGATCAACACACTGGCAGTGAGTGACAGTTTAAGACTCTCAATCCCACAGCTGAAATATGAAAATTATTTCTCAAATAACATAACCATATAACACAGAAATATCACTTCATTCCTCCTCTGACAAGGAGTGCCTTCTTCAGTTGTACAACTTTCAAGTTCACATACATACTTTAAATTAGCTCAAATTTCTTCTACTCCCACCGTTAACCTCCCAGTATTCAAATTCTTTGCTTTTTCCCTGTCCAAGTCTCCCAAAATGGAGGTCGTTCTAATGCAGTTTTACCTACAACCACAACTGTCAAAGAAAAAAAAAATAAAACCTGACAGTAGTAAGTAAAATAATCAGAAACTTAATTCAAATTTAATATAACAAAAGTATTTTGAGATGTGACAGGTTGTTAGAGTTTAGAAAAAAAGAGTCAAAATTATTTTGTGCAAGTTTTGCCTTCTTTTATTTAGCTGAATATTTGCATAATTTTTCTGTGTCCCAGCTGCAGACATGTTGCTAGAGACACTCCATCAACCAGCACATATCTGAGTGCAATTGAACAATGGAATAATATCCTAATACTAAATATGTACCCAGCAATGTACATCTAAATACGTACCCAGCAATGGAGTTCCATCTGCATTGGTAGTGTATTTTCTTACAATAACATTTTAATGTTATCACTAAAAAAAGTGATATATTCAAGTGGTTTAAAGGTTCTTCAACATAATCTGTTACTGCAGCTTGGAATCTAAAGGAAATACTACTTATCTCTCTCTTTTTGTTTTTTATTATTAGAGTTGTCAAAAAATCATGTAGTTCAACTACATGAGTATCAGGAAAAGTGGAGATGTGTTTTCTTTAAACAGATGACCATAAAAAAAATATAGTCCACATTGCTGGCCCTTCCTTTCATTACGAGGAAGAGCTCCTCACAATTTTCAGTCTGCCTTAAGCCAGTCTTTGAACCCATAATGAGGAGAGAAAAAGGAGAAAGTGTTCTGCAATTCTCTCCCTGTCTCTGAATTCCACGCTGGAAACACTGCCATCCATAAGTGTTCCTCAGATCCACAAAAATGAAGTCCTGCACTCCCAAAATGCTGAGACAGAAAACATACATTCAGAGCACTACCTCTTTTTAGCCCACACCATCACCTTCCCCAAAAGAAACAGAACATGGAGAACAGAAAGGAGACACCCCCCCCCCCCCCATATTTTCTAGTCTGCATGAACCTGTCTCACCTGAAACCCTTCATTCCCTAATAATACACTTCTTGGATTTAAGCATTCTACTGGATTCATACACCTGAGCTCTTTGAAAACAGCTCTCCAAGGCTCAACATATCTTTTAAAATCTGTGGGCTCTCTCCTATCTTGATTCTCTCAAAGTCTGAACAGCTGTGGGAAAGCAGCTTCTCACAAATCCTCTGCTGCTTTGCTGTCCAGTGCTGCATCAGTAATCTGTGCCAAAGCTGTTTATGGAATAGCATCCCCAAACTGGGGGAGAACTGTCAGTTCCTGCACAGGGCCAACAATGATCTTAAAAAGAAGAGGAGATGGTGACCTATGAAGTAGAAACCCTTTGGAAATTGTGTTTGCCTGTTTTCCTCCCCTGCAGCTTACACTTGAATGGGTTGCTCATTTAGCAGCCTAACTACAGAGTAAAAGTGAACATCTTAAAACCTTGTTTTTGAGAACTGGTTAAACACATTCTGGAAAATATCTACTGCCCTTGTAACTAGTCTGTGCAGAGTACTGTCCACTGAGCAATGTTTATAAAAAGGGAAATCCTTAGAAACTGTTCTGCTTTGTTTCCAGCCTGTAGCATTCCTTGCTTCTGAATTCTACGGAGGAATGAGAGTAAAGCTGCAGTCTGGTGTTATTCTTCAGAAGTATTAATGCATAAAATTACCATTTATTGTGAGGTATAAGACAAATTAAATAAGAGAGAAAATGGATCTTATCTAAATACAATTTCTTTTTACTTTTAGTATAACTTTATTTCTTTAAAGAGGCTGTATTCAGGTTGGTGAAGATTTAGGGAAAGAATAAAACAGAACACCTAGGATAGTTTCTATCTACTTAAAACAGCTATCAAAGTGATATTACATGCCTTTAAAATATATCGTAAAATTACTGGAATCATTCCAATGTTGGGATGAAAGCATAAACAGAGCACAGACAGAGAAATTAATTCCTTGGCTTTTCTCCTGAACTAGAAGTAGTTTTTTGCTCTGGTTAAAGGAAAAATGGGAGAATATACAAAAAAAAGAAAGAAAGGAGAGTTTCTATATGGAAAGGCTGGCATTTCTTAGCAATTCCCCTGGCACCAAAACTATGCCTGTAACACAAAGTCAGTAAGAAAGATTAAATTACACTGGTCACTGGTAATATGCATTGACAGAGTCTGAAAGATGGTTATATTTATAATGCATCTTTAACAGAGCATAACAGTATGATTAGAGAAACAGAAACCTCTATTTTCCCCAGAAAATGACCTCATTTTCATTAAAAGACAATTTTTCTGTCCCTTATTTGTGTGAAACTCGAGTTCCACACTGTTCATCCATGCAACTGTTCTGTAAATCAAGCCTAATGTTCTACTCATCCTCCAACATCTTTCTTCTTTTCCATATTAAGAAGGACTTATGGAATAGGCTTCAGCTCTCCTTGTAATGACCAGAAGGACAATCTAAAGGTACAGGCACAGTCAACTGCACTGCCTGGTTCTGACACTCTCTGACTGGGAAAATAAAGGAGACAGTTTAAAGATGCAAATTCTAAGATCAAGCACCAAAAGAAGTACAAAGGTGATTTGGGATCTTAATCTGGTAATATTGGAAAAATAAATTAGAAATACAGTCTGTCGCTCACGTCATCCACTAATGAAAGAGGATAAGGGCAAAAAATGTTAAAAAACTGTTTTTAATGCATAGCTATAAGAAAGAATCCTCTGGATATCTGACACTGGAATCTTAATGATCTCTATGTTCTTTTAAATCAGTCTTTTTTACATATACCACTCTCTGCCCCAGCATTTAATACAGGCATATCTCCAAGTAAAAATAATTCTCTACAGAATGATATTGATAATTACTTAGTTCATCAGCAGAGAATGAACAAACTAGCCTGAGAAGCAACATTTCAACCATCTGCTTTCTTCCCTCTTGGTGTGAATTAAGAGGGAAATACAATACAAAATGCACTGCTCAGCTGAAACCAGTGGTTTAGTAAACACAAAAAACATTCCTAATAAATGAGCTGGTCTTGTAAGAACCCCAAAGCCTAGAAAGCAAAATAAGTCTTGCTTTTCTATCTGTATTCCCCTTTCCAATTACCCCTCATTCCTCTTTTCTGAACTCCTTGCCCCAGTTCCCTCAGCACACACCTCATTCAATCTCCTGCTCCTCTCAGCTATTCTCCTTGTCTACATCTGAATTAAACTGTTTCACCACTTTTCTGTTCTGCTGAAAGGCCAGGTGGACAAAATAACAACTGAAGGAGACATTTTTTCATTAGCTCAAGTGCCCAGCACACAGAAGCCTTGAATAGCCAAGGGGAACAAAAACAGTCACAACTGTGTTAAGGTTTAATTTACAAACCAAAAGCAACAAACACCACACACACAACTCCCCAGTTTAATCAGTAAATTCAGGCTCTCTGAATTCTCAAATTTAGTTTCCTTTCTAAATCGTCTTAAAGATAATTTGGAAGCTGGAAGGCCCATGATCATAGTGAATATGGTTACAAGCCATTGCAAGTATTCAGGGGTTTTGTGTATAACTGGAGACAAAGCAACAGGTGATCAGTGTCCCTAGTGCTGTGTTTCTAGATTAATAACACAGCATGATTAACATGGTTTGCATGCAAACAGAGGTAGTTCCCTCACAGTAGGACAAACTGATTCCATAAACATTTCCAGTCATATAATAGAGTAGTTGCTATGTATATTCACTTCCACTTCTCAGCTTAAGTAGTTAAATGTAGAGTGGAGATAATCTTCCATTCCAAATAAATTGCCATTTATTTATTTCAAGAACGACGCTTCCAATATAAAATTCCTCTACGTAAGCAGGAAAATTTACTATGTCCTTATTCTAAATTTAAATTAAAGCACTTAATCTGCCATTTTAACCTATTGGATAAAGAAGGAGAACACTTTAAAATCCTTGTGGTTTGTTATGCACTGAAAGGTTAGAAACAATTTTGGCATGCACCACCTTATTAATTTTTGAAAGTCTCAAAGATTTTACCACACATTTGCAGTACTTAAGACACTCTGGTTCTGGCAAGTCTCATCAGTGTGGAGAGCAGCTGGACATGAAAACCATGCTTCCCTCACAGCTATTACAAGACATACTTTTCTTCCCACTGAACAGTACTCAGAGAACAAAATCTGCAGAGAATCCACACCACACACACAACACATTCAGTCAGAGCAGACACCATGTCATACCAACTCCCCTGGACACATAAACCTCCTCACAGGAAATTGTGTAGAAATTGGTTCAAACAATGATATATTCAGTAGCTAAGTCTTGCAAATGTTGTAGGAACTGCTTGGAAGTTATCACAATAAGTCCTCACTTAATACTTTTGTGAGAGTTATCTTAAAAAAAATTCTTATGACAACCAGTTTTGAACCTGTCAGTTTGTTAAAGTTACATTCTGAATGTTCACTGGAAGTTCAGCTTATTGGTCACTTAATCACTGTTGTACCTCACAAGTTCACTTATTTCTAAAGTAAAATGAAGTTCCACATCCTTGTTCACCCGCCAGATGAACATGGGGTTTTTTCATGGCAGATGGGGGGAAAGGAGAAGTACCTTTGACTCAGAAGAAAACCCAGCTTTTCCAGGTGTCAAGACACCTGCCTTGCTTTTGCTTTACCTAAACTATTAGAACCCCCAAGTTTTGGAGATACCTATAAAATTTCAGAAGGCCCAACCCTTCCCCAAACTCTCTCACACTGTGTATGAGTGCTTGCTGACAAGCCACCAGGCATCTCGTCCTGTTGATGATTCTGACCTTTATTAATTCAAGTCTGTGCAATCTCCACCACTGATCTGTCAAAACTGACACTTTGTCACACTAGGATTTTGCAGGGAGCATTCTGAAATAGTTCCCAGGGCATTACACTGAACCTATGTGATACCCAGAGAGGAAATTTATGGCTTTCAGGTTTTTCTTTTTTATTTCTGTGGTAGGATGGCCACACATGTTGGAATAAATCAGCTCAACACTCCAAAAAAATTGAAGACCAATCCTACTAAGTGGACAGCTGAATTATATTAATTTGTTTTTATAAAACAGTTTTCAACAGCAGGTTTTGTTTTTCTGCTTGAAATATACCCCTAATGGCAGCAATAATAAACAAATCTTAGCATCTTAAGGTCAAACCAGGTACAATTTGAGGCCCTTATGTTTAGGTTCAGCATATAAATGTACTACACAGGAAATAAAACAACAGGAAAACAGTATAGCCTGTTGGCATCATCATTTGGAAAAGAACCAAGATTTGGGGAAACCACTGCCTAAAATACTACACCACCTGAGCTATTTTACAGGTAAAATAACAGTAAGTGAGTTGTGAATATATTAGCGAGGTTCAAGACCCTGAAATTGTATAGGTTCTTTGCACTAATTCCCATAACGCAGCAGACAGCTGCCACTAAAATCCTTGTGCAGTAATAACATGGGTGTGGTATTTTTTATAACCACCTACAGTCAGTTTAGCACAAAAAACAATAAGTAAAGAAAAAAGTTATCCGGTGCAATACTGGCTTCAGTTCCCTCCATGAATGTAACTAGAAAGAGTTATGTGGAAGTTACTGAAACTTTTAATGGGGAGTGGAGGATGTTTCTTTTATCCTGTCTCTTATGTCAAAGAATTCACATGTTCTACAGTACCTTTAAATTGCCTGGAGATAAACACAGGATAAAAACAAAGAGGTGACCCCTACTGCTTTCTACCAGTTAAACAACTCCAGAATTCACTCCAGAATGTCCAGTGAGCTGAATACAACTTCTGCATCTGTAAAAGGGTTGCAGGTATTACAGATGTGTGACAAGCTTGGTGTATGGTATCAACCTACAGAAATGCCACCTGATTTAGTCAAGAGATTTCTAGACCAGAAGTATAAGCCCCAAAGGGACAAATTACTCCCACTTCAACCATTCCTTCACTAGGAGATATTGCTGACCCAGGAAAGGACAGTTTCCTTCCAAGTTTGTATTTTCTATTACATATTTCTCTTTAGGCTTTGAAAGACTTTGTGTTGTTCAAACACAGTAACAGTGTTTCTTGCTCTCAACACAATGTATCTGCTCAAAATAACACACCACAGTGATATCCTTGCAATAAACTGGGAATATCACCCCATAACCTGTTCACTGTCATTACTGATACACTGTTTCCATTAACCTTATTTAGATATAAAAAGCACCAGTAATCAACGCCCAAAGAGAAGAATGTTCTCTTATTAGATTAAAAAAAAAGTAGTTCTGCCTCAAAACTACAAAAGTTTCCACATCCAAAGGACAGCAGAGCTGCAAGCAACTGCACTTATCTCCTTGCTCAGTCTCTTTCATACATCTGAGTCTGAAAGCAAGAAAATTATATGCTTTGTAGCTTTTCTGGGATTTGGAAATATCAGGTTTTCACTAATCAATACTGTGTGTTGTGATCAACTAATGTAAACTGTTAAACTTGAATCGCTTTGAAAAGCTGTGCTTGCACTGATAAAGCACAGAATTGTTTCTCAGATGAGATAGAAGAGACTTTCAGCATCAGATGGATATCAGTGCAAAGACAACCTTGTTTAATTCCCTTAATATTTTTATTGCAAAAAATTCGGCAACTTTCATTTCACTGGGTAACTTCAACTTTTCAAAAAAATAACTAAGATATTTAATTTCCAGATGTTTGTCACATTTTCCTTCCTTATGGCCTTCTTGCCCCTATCAATTTTAGACTCTTTGGTGTGGATTTTATATCAGCTTTAATATGATTTCATTTAAGAGAATCAGAGATCATCCTCAAGGGAAGGAAATTCATGTCATCAGCTCCACAGGGGAGAGACCACAGAAGCTGAACACGCAGAAATAAATCAAGTACACAAAACCACCTACAATGAAGCAAAACACAAATGGCCAATATTCTTCACTGATGAGTGGAAAGATCCTGAGTTCTTAAGCTTTTATATTTTTCATATTCCTGCTAAACTGAAGCATCCTTTGAAATCTCAGAACAGGTATTGGGCACAATCTGCCCTTGCTTAGCATTTGTGTTGGTTGGCCCTTCTTTAACACACATATTAGATTTCAAAAACAGACTCAGAGAGAAAACATACACATACCTCCCTCTGTCTAGGTAATACTGCTGAACATGAACTACACAAGAAGTTATTTAGAACAGTATTATTTATTGCCTTTAAGTATCTTATGGCTCTTGATCCTATATTTTAAGTCTTGTACAATGTGGAAAAACCTCTGAAGGATGAAAGTATAGGAACACATCACTGCACTAAGGGAGTCTGGATTTTTATCTGCTTTAACTTCACTGATACTAAGTGAAGGAGATATTTAGTTTGCTTGAGCTAAGACAATGTCAGAACCTGCAGTGTTTTATTGACAAGTCAATTCTCTACCTGGAACACAACAGTTGTACACAGTAATTCTTCTCAGTATGGGTATATTCCCATTAATAAGAACATTTAGGGAGTTACATAATGGATGCAGAAAGTTGCAGGTTGGTCTGTCTTCACTGACCTTCTAGAACTTCTCCTCAGCATTCTACAGTCTTTTACATCCTCTTGAGGAAAACACACTTTTTATTGAATGATGTGTTCAGAAAACACTTTTCCATGCCAATACACAAGCATTTCTGAAGTGGCAAATGCAACTGGGAAACTAATGCTGCTGGACATTTATGTTTGTTCAGAGGACATCCTCTATGCTCTTATTCCTGGCAGAAATCATATGGTTAATGTGTTTTTAGGGACCTTCTCTAAACAAAAAAAAACCATTTTGGTTTTTAAGACGTTTTCTGTCTCTAAAGATATTAGGGTTTGTGCTGGAAGGTTGGGAAAGGAAAGACAAGTTAGAATTACAGAGCAATTACAGACCACTCAGTTTTGCTTCAGCTCTGGGCAAACTTCTGGAACAAATACATTAAACTGACTATTTATAAGCACTTGGAGATTAACCATGAGATGAATAGCCACCAACAGAGGCTTCTTGAGAGCAAATCAGCTGTTTGACAGCTCAATCTAAATTCCTTTAACACAAACCTGGTAGCAAAGAGGAAAGTAGGAAATGTCATATCTTGACTTTAGTAAACCCCTTGACATTATCTAGCCAGATTGTCTTGCACAAGCTGAAAAAAACATGAGTTATTTGAAAACCCTGTAGAACTGGGGAAAAACCAATTGGATAACCATCAGGCAACATTTATCCATGTCCTGGTGCTATGACCTGTCTTCAATTATAGCAAGAAGATCCCAGTTAAACACTATCAAGAAGTTTCAAACCAAAGGAATAATAAAACAATACTGAATTGCAAAGAGGAAACATCAGAGAATGTGAAGAAGGACAGAGTATTTGTTTTTTCAGGATTTTTTACATCACTGCCAAAACAGCAAATTTACAAGTGATGAAATCACTTTCTGAAAGACAAATTTACATTATGTACTCCTAGTCCAACTTCTTCACTCTGTCTCAAGCCTTTTTCATATCTGTGGAAAATATTGGTGGAAGTCTGAAAAAAATTCAAGTGAGATGCCAACTGAGTCCTGTAAATGGTTACAAATTGCAGGTCCCTCTTACAAGTTATTGCAAATCTGATGATAAAATGAAAATAAACATAAAGCACCAGTTTTCTAAAATCACAGTTCCCAGTGAGAGTAAAGAGTGTTTGCCACTTGCAAGGTGTATTAATCAATTAAAGGAACCTCAAAATTAAACACCGTAGTTTATCCTAAATGCTAATAAACACAGTAATCTCAGAAGACTTGGAAACATGCTGGGCATCTTTGCCATGAATTGATGTAATTCTTAATTCTCTTATCCAAGTAAAACCCAATCTTAGGAGCGCCAGTCAATTATCAAATTTTCTTTAAGTGTGGTGATGACATTTTATACTAGCAGGATCAGGTTGATAGCATGACATTACACTGCATGAGAAGTCTGTAAATAAGCTGATTTATCCCCGATAGCAGCACTTGGACTACCCAGAAAGCAGAAAACTCTCCTTCGTAAATCTTGAAAATATGGAAAAATACACTACAAATAACAAAAAAGCCAGACAAGAATAAGCTAAACATCAGAGCCACTAGGTAAATAGCATTATGCCAAATCTGCTGTGAGGAAAAATACCCAACCCAACAATAAAGCTGTATTCTCAGCATTGCAGTACTACAGCACATGATCTAGACTTCAAGTACAAAGCACTGTAATATGTGATTACTCACTGTCATGAGTAAGGGAGGATACATTTAAGGATATGTCAATCACATGTATTGACACCTTCACAAAAGCACAGTGCATCTCCTATACACAATTTACTTTGTGGATAACTCATCAGTAGTTTGGTTTAGTGACTTTAATAAAATCCAGCTGCAGAAAACAAGTCTCCTGAGCCAAGGTGACACTTGCCTTTGTCATGTGCCATACAAAGTATCAGGTCTGATTTCTACCCACGAGAAAATGGCAATCACGAACCTCAACTCTTTTGAGCTTGGCATAAAACCACACACAGTTCTAGTAAGTGCAGTTCGTGGTCTGGGAGGGAAAGTCTGAAGTTAAACACACAGTTAAACACCTTCTGTAGTCTCTAGGATGAAACCTTTTCCCTGACAATGCTTTGTTTTTAGACAAAGAATTTGCCTAGAGAACTGATCAAAGAAATGATCTGTTGGACAAGAAGATGAAACTGCATATCTTCTTTTCTGATATATTATTAAAAAGTATCACTGTACCACATACTTCATGATTCTACTAAAGAATCTACTCAAACAGAGATTGTTGTTGGGCTTTTTCCTCCCTTTTTAGAACTGAAAGGGGTGTTAGAGGGTCTTTACTACCTGCCTTTTTGTTAAATGTGCCTAGCTTTGAAGCAAGTATCTCTGAAATGAGGCAGATGGTGTATCCTTTGAAGTACCAGCTTATTCAAAGCAGAAGTAAAAAAAAAAGAGAAACAGCTCTATTGCAGTTACTTTAGTATGCAATGCCCTTTTAATCTCATAGGGATGACCACAGAGAATCAGAAGATGAAATCATGATTCCTCTTGCCACAGCTTTGCAAAGAGAGAAATAGAACTACAAGGAATTGGTTCAAGCTTCTCAATGTGCAGTATGGAAGAAAAGCTTCGTTGTAATGATTTCCACACCTCACAGCGACAGAGGGGATGAACTACCATAATGGTTTTTAAATCTTCAGGAACTGTGCAACTTTATACTTTTCAGTATAAAGAAAGATGAAACAGTGGAATCTAGCCAAAGGATGAATCTCTAAGGAGACCAGAATCTGTCTTCTGTCAGGAAGACTGAACCAGCAATATCATGTATTGACAGGTCAGTATAACCAGATTAAAAAAAAAATTAACAAAAGACAGGACAAGAGGAACCAGACTCAAAGTTGAGTCAGGGAAGGGTTAGGTTGGACATCAGGAAAAATTTCTCTACAAAAAGGGTTGTAGAGCATTGGAACAGGCTGTCCAGGGAAATGGTGGAGTCATCATCCCTGGAGATATTTAAAAGAGATGTAGATGTGGTACTTGGGGATACGAGTTTAGTGGTGACTTGGCAGTGCTGGGTTAACAGCTGGATTCAGTGGTTTCAAAGGTCTTTTCCCACCTAAACAACTCTATGATTCTATGACTGAGAGATGCCAGTTCAAGCAGGAAATGTGCACAGTGAATACCAGGCTGCTTTTCAGAGAGACAAAAGAGTGGGGTTCTCCTAAGGATCAGTCTCCTCAGATGTTGCAATGAAAAGTAAAGACACCTGAGGAAAAATCTCTTTTGGTGACAGCAGGTTCCCCTGAGCTAAAAGTGCTGCCTGCTGGCAAAAAAATGTTAGCTTGGGATCCCAGCAGGAAACATTCAAAAACGTGCAGTGGCTAAAAGCTTCTGGTTTTGTAAACAAAACAACATTTTGCCAGCCAAATGGGGTTTTGCAAGTGCTTGCAGCTCTAATATAAAGAACACTCTAAAAAGAGTAAACAGTGGGTACATGTAAGTACCAAAAGCTCATCTTTTTTTGTCACTTAAATAATTAAGCCATATCTTATTGACTAATGAAGTTATTTAAAGACATCAGAGTAACATTCCAGCCAGCATAAGCAACTGTTTTTGCCTCAAGTGACATGTTCACAGCAGTAGATTTTATTATTTCCTCCTAAAATTTTTTCTGTCATTTCTGCAAGAGTTATTTTCAGCCTGACAGATAAAACAGTAAGAAAATACATACATGCAAAGCTCCAAATGAAATGAATAGTGACTCAGTCTGAGATTACTCTTATAACACAAAGAGTCAATAAAATAGCAATAAACATACTTGAGAGTTCTCGGGTGATATGCAGAACTGGCAAAAGAAGTACAGTGTGGGATACCTACATGTGATAGACAGGAATTGTCTGGAAGACAGGAAGACTATTGCCTAAGAAGTGTCCTAGGGATCATTTGCATATCACTCGAAAATATCCAAATTACTGAACAACTGGTTTTTACTTAGCAAAATAACCAGATAAGAAAACTGTTTTTGGCTGTGCACTCGAATTAGGAAATTGGCCACCAATGTATTGGTACCTTCTCAGCACACAGACAACAGGAGAGGGGAAAATGCTGGACTAATTTTCTGTTCTTGGAACACATCTCTTTACCACAGTATTAGATAGATTATCATCACCCTCAAGGTTGGAAAACGTAGCAAATTTACATGGGGTTTTTGGTCCATTATTTTATAAAATAATTTTTTTCCCCAGCTAATTTAAGGAATTTTAAGCTGTTTATTCCTTCTACTGCAAAAGACCAAACCTGAAGCTCTAAAAGAGCCAACCCTCTTTGCCATCAAATACATTTAACACAGGCCTAGAAATACAGTTTTTATAGTGTTGTCTTGTTCAAGGTGTCTGCCATACAGGAATACTTCACTACTTCTTAGGGTGAGTTTGTTTGGTTTTTTAAGGCACATGGAATTCATTCTTGCAGTTTACATAAATCTCAACTTTTTCTTTATGGTTAGGACATTAGACATAGTGAAGAGCTCCTGTTTCCTTGGCTGAAAAAACCCCAATCAAAACCAAACCACCAAACAAACAAACAAAACCCTGAAACATAAAGACATTTAAATCTGGAAGAGTTACCCACCAATATAGCTCAGGCTTCATTTCAAAAGCTAACCAATTCATAAAAATGAAGTGACTGAACGAATGTTATAATCTACAAAATCCCTTGACTGTAATGTAAGCTCAAAGAGATACAATATGGTATCATAGCAATAAAGCCTGTTTTAAAGGTTTTCTTTCCCATCTGTAAGGAAAGAACTGCTCTAGTTTAAAAAGATCCAAATTATGTTGAAAACTTTTGTAAGGGACATGCTTCCCTCTGTCAGTATTCCAAGCTTTAGTCATGAGACTGAAGAATTAGCAATGTCTGGGGAGGGAGGGTGGAGCATGTTTTGGGTTTTGTGGGGAGGTTTTTTTGTTTCATTGTGAGGGTGTTGGTTTTGCATTTTTTGTATTTCTGCAGGGTTTTGGTTTTCTGTTCAGTTTGGATTTTCATGGTTTGTTTCAGGGTTTTTTTTTGAACAAAAGGGCTCCCCCTCTGTGTAAATCACTGGACTCAGTGCACAGCCTTTCCTAACAAATGATGAGCTCCAGCCCACATTTGAGTGGCTCCCAGGTCCTTTGCCAGTCTTACTCCACCACATCCATTTCTTTCTTGTTCTGGGGAATCCCAAACTGGACAGAGCACCCCAAATGTGGTCACAGGTCCCTTTCCCTTCCCTGCTGTTTATACTGTGTTAATACAGCCCAGAATACAGTTGCAGCCTTTCCCACAAAGGCAGACTGTTGAGTCGTGTTCCCCTCCCTGTCCCAACAGGACACCCCCGCGTGTCCTTTCCTGCAGAGCTGCTCTGGAGCCTGTTGGCTCCCAGCCCCAGCTCTTGCGTGGTGTTACTCCACCACAGATGCACTGGCTGTTTCTGAATTTCATGAGGTTTCTTTCACACCATGTCTCCAGCTTAAGAGTAGCAGCATCACTTTGTAGTGAAACCATTACCCTGCATTTGGTATCACTGACAAACTTGCAGAGAGTACTCCCTGTTCATTCCCATCATTCAAGCTGTTAATAAGGACTTTTACCAGCACTGGCCCTTCTGTTTCAAGATGTTGATAGTAATTAGTAAGGAGCTGCCAGCTTTCTATCCACAAGTCCTGCTAATTTTCCACGTACCGTATAGTCTTTAAAGCAAACCATACTCAACCACCTTGGCTAGGAGAATACACCCAGTCAAAAGTCCCTGTGCAATCAGGAACATATCACAACAACAAGTAACCTTAGAAAGCTGCCAGGTTGATCAGGCACAATTAGGCCTTGCTAGACTGGTGGCTGATACCTCCCCAGATCCTCTTCTTTGTCTTTTTGAAAAGCAGAATGTTTTCTTCCCCCCCCCCCCCCCCCCCAGTTATTAGGAACCCACCCCAATCACCAAAGACTTCCTGCCATCACGAATTACAATAATAACAAATAACATATGTAAAACAACCTAAAAATTCTATTTTAAGCAAACTAATCTGTTTGCATAACTTGACACCCTATGAGCTCAGAAACCAGCTAGTACTCAGAGAGCATATATTCTTAGTTTTCTCTCAAGTTTTTCTTCATTCAGTCTGTACTTGCCAATTTTCAGTGATGCTTTTTTCCATGCTCCCTCTCCTTTTTCATCATTTGCTGAAAACCTGGTAAGTAGACAGAAATGCCACTTCAAGCATTTCAGTACCATGTCTGGAGCAAATCTGTGTATGCAATGAAATATCTCCAGGGCTTTGTTTTTAACAACTTCTTTACAGTACTATAAACTTCACTCCCAAATCTTTCTAATCATTGTTACTGCTTATATAAACACCTGACATTGAAGACATGCTTTTGGACTATATTATCAGAGAGGAGAAAACATGCTGTGAAAGGAGTGCAGAAAGTGTTTTCCAGTCCTCGACAGTTTGTCATTTAGTAATCTCTGTGATTCCTTGAGCTGCTGAGATTCACTTTGGTCAGACACACAGAAAAAAAAATATTTTCAACTAATGAGTTTCAACACCTGCCTGATACCTGAGAGTGAATAGTATTTATTTATTTGTATGTATGCACATTACACACCCTCCCACCAAACAGGCCTTTGAATGCCAAGTGACCAAAGAGATGAATCAATACACTGGTGTCACCTTTTCTTACAAACAGGGAGAGAAGTAGTCTATCAGACACTCCTCTATGGCTTTATGAATCAAACCATGTGTGGCTTTATGAATCAAAGCTGACACCTGCAATTGCACCCAGAATTACAGAGAAAGACAATGCAGTTGTCAGACAAATGATTTAATACATTAACTGCAGCTCTTCCCATTCAATAGGCAGGCAACCAGTTACAGTGTGCAGATGTACACACTAAATTTTAACTTAATCACATGCTCAAGGATGTTTAATCTAGAGCACAGATTACTCCACCATAACAAAAATCAAGTCCTCAACACGCACAGTTTCAACAGGCAAATGTGGCTGGGTTATACCAGCCTGCATGTGATTGGCTATTCTAAACACACAAAGCATTTAACTTCATTTAACAACTATGGAAAGACTGGGTGAATTAAGTTAAAGTTATACCCAGACACACAACTACACCTTAAAAAGGCTTTTCAGCCTCTCTGTGCTAACTTGATTAACAAAACCTAGTAGCAACACCTTGTGTGGCTGAGATGCACCCACTGTGGACTACTACAGGGAGTTCTATGTTGTTTTTTGCTTCAATGGGAGTGAAATCAAGGAATAGGGTAAAAAACTTCTCCATGCATATCATATTTAAAAGCCCCCATACAAAGCTCATTGCCCCTCAGTGCTCTAGTGATACTTTAGCAAAATATCAACAGGTCAATGATACAGTACAGTGAGTCAGTCATATTAATACTGCAAGATCACAGATGATTTAAGTCACCAGAAGGATGGCACTGCCTTCCTAGTCCCATACACTATAACCTACAAGGACAAGATCAATTGAGACTGGAAATGAAAAAACAAACAAAAAAAATCCCACAAAAACAAAACAAAAAAACCCCACAAACAACCTTTCACCTCTTTTTCAGTGAAAACCAGCTTTGTGAAAGATGATGAACAACATGTACCTCATTTCTTATTAACACCACATTTGTAATGTGAACTGAGGAAGCTGTGATAGCTGTGACCTCCCACAGGTCATTTGTAACTGTGTCTCCTATGAGTTATGAGCCTTTGCCATCCATGGACTAACTTCAAACTGGTGACAGTAATGAGACAAATATGTATTAGCTTCATGCCTCTGAAATTGTAATGCCCCGAGTGAATCCTTGACATTTACTATTTGCAATTTCCCCTCATGTAAAATGCAGTGTAAAAAACAAGCAAAATGCATGAATGTGTTGGCAAGTAATTTCAACTTCATACTGACTCATTAAAGTTAAAACACAGTCTTTCCCAAATCACTCAAGGAATAAAATTACCGCATATAAAAGGGGATGCCATATCTGGTAATATCATGTTCTGTGACTTCAACACCAATCTTTGGTCAGTTATTCTTAGATTTCCCACAAATACTTGAAAAACTTCTTCACTTGACATTTATTTTGGTTGTCACCCTGGTCTTTCGTCACTCAACTTTCAGGGTGATTCACTTCCCTGCATTTGGTGAAATTCTCCACAAGCAGATGGCTGCAGGTGCTCTGTATTTTAATTTATTGATCTAAATCAAGGTAAATTCTGTGTAAACTGAACCTCCCTCTACCCCAAAGACACTGCATTTTTGTTACATAGAAACAACCCATTGCATTCCCCACTATGCTATCTCAGAACTCCCTAACTGGGAGCAGAATATCTATTTACAGTGACTCCAAAAATATCCTGACAGTCTATTGGGTAAACAACCCTTATTTTGAAAATCTTATATTATAATATGTAGTTTAAAAACCCAAACTGATATTTTGTCTGATGGACTATAATGGATCCTCAGGAAATAACAGGTATCTTGCAAAGTCTCTTTATATATAATTACGTGGTGACTTGATTTAAAAATCAAACTGGATACACAAAAAACATCATCAATCTACAATTACACAGGCAATTTCAGTGTCCTATTCTAGATCACCTGTCAGTAATTATGGAGTGTTTCTCAGCTTACACTAAATAATAAGACATTTTTAATGTCTGTAACCATTTCCCAGTGCATCCTATTGGGGCCAGGTTTCTTATTCATAATTCAGGCATAATTCTTGTACCCTCCAGCAAGGAGTACAAGATCACGACTTCCTTATGAAATGTACTTCAGGAAGTACAAAACCTTTTTCCCCATCCTAATTCTGTATGAAAAGCCACATAGCTGAGACATTTATTGTGTAGCATCACTGTATGATGCTTTTATATTTACCTGATAATTCTGAATATACAGAGTAGATTGATGACTGGAGTAAATAAGGCCACTGAAAACTGTAGACGACCAGGCCCATTCCTATCCACTCCTCCTGCAAAGCACACTCTCTTTCCAGGCAATAAATACATGCCTGGAAGGAAAGTAGTAGCTTGAAGATTATGGACTTTTAAAATTGGAAAGATCAGTCATAGATTTCTATAAATACTCTGTTCTCCAAATAAACATTACAAAAGGCTGTGAGATGACACACTATAGGAAAGTGGTGCTTAGGGCTAAAGTTAACAGGAGGTCTAACTTAACACAGTCATCCCATATTAAAGTACACACACACACACCACACAGAACAACTGACAATAAATCAGATGTCAAATCAAAAAGGCCCATGGATGCCAAGAGAAATAAAAGGTTGAAATATGAAAAACAGTTTGACATGAATGCTCCATAATTAGCAACTAAATGATGTTTGGCACACTCCTGCAGGTAGAATTTTACAAGGCACTATTACCAGACGTATATAACAATTGAGAGACACACAAACTGAAGGTTCACTGGAGCATTCTGCATTTTTTCCCCACAGTAGAAGAATCACGTGGTTACAGTCTTCAAAGTGAAATTTTGTGACATTAACTGAAATGCACAATCAGCAACTCCCAAAATACTTCTCTGGGATTTAACATAAAAGACAAACAACTAAGCTGGTTGAAAAGTCCAACTAGTCTTGTCAGCCTTTCCATAAAATTTACCTTCTCAGAATGTAAAAAGAATGTAAGATGCTTGAACATCTTAAAAAGTGTTAACTAAATTCTACTCAGTGAAAGAAGAGAAAAGGTTTCTGGATTTGCCCTTAGTTAATCTGAAAGATCAAATAATGTTTACCAAAGTAAACATATGCACAGTTCGCTATACTTAAGAATATGCTGGTAAGTGTAGGTAATTTGGTAATATTTTGCAAACAGTATTTTGATCCAAAAGTACTTAATTGTTGCAGCTTTCAGAGACAATTACTTCAAGAGACTCTCCAGCTAACTTCACTCTATTGTTTTTAATGCTATTCTTACATTTGAAAAGCAGTTCCTTCCTAATACATAAATCAGTTTAATTATGCTGCAATTACTTCCTTTTTAGCACTGTCCTTTTGTTTTGCCCTGTGGAGGAGGTAAACCTGATACAAAATGCCACTATAAATAGAAGAAGAAATTCCTATTGCCTGGCAATCCAGAAATAGCTTTCATGTTAGAGACAATTCCTATTATGAGTGGGTTAACTATTACTGTCAGTGGTCTCTCGGAGTCCTACACGGAAGTAGCAGCACAAAGAACATAAATAGAACAATTATATAAAGAGACAAATCTATAAAATATGAGAAGCACCATTAGGATGTGCAATTGTACAGCACCCTGATGACATTCAACACCCAAATCAGGGCACTGACAGGGTCTAAAGGTTTCAGCCATACAGGATGTCAAAACAAGGTACCAGGTAGCTCAGAAAAGGAAAGTCTTGTTCAACTCTACAACTACAGCTGAGCTGATAACAAACAATATAACTCAGTCATGCTGTTCTCCTTAGTGCTTGTATATAAATAAATCTTGCTAAAACTGTATATTTTAGGATAAGCAGCTAAAACTTGATTTGAATATTTAAGAGAAAAAGTGCATGCCATTTTTAGAAGACAACCTAACTCAAGGTACATAAATCATTTTAATTTCAGTATTTATTATCTTCCAGCCTATTTTTGCAATTTTTGCTCCCTTTTGTACTTCATCTTTCTTGTCTTCTTTACAGTCAGTGAGAAGAAAATTACAGCAGAAAATAGGGCTCTACCTCTTAAGTTTGCCTCATAAATTTTTGTCTTTGTTCTTCATCTCCAATGATCACAACTTTTTGCTAGATAGATTACAGTGCTATTTTAATGGGGAAACCCAAAAGATTAACAATATTATACTGCATATATACACATATAGATTATTCTTGTTGGGCAAAAATCCCATTTTGAGTAGGGATTAAAAAAATAATCTAAAGCCTGGGAAATTCACCAAAAAATCAGCCTTAATAATATGATCAGAGGGTTCACATTCATGCACAAATATTAAAAGTTACTATTTTCTTTAATTCCTACCAGAAAAAAAACAAACAGCAAACACAATAAAGTATTAAAAGTGAAAAGTAGTTATTTTCAGACTCAAGAAAAACTTCTATGGAGTGATAAAAGATCAAAGACCTCTGAGTCACAGCCCTTGGTATCTAGGTAACGACAGATCCTGGCATCTGCCTTTCCTTATTTGTTTGTGTGATTAACAAATAGATATGTGAGTGCCTTAATCCCCGAGACATCTACCCACCTACCACTACTAATTGACTGATTTTCTGCAGCCCACACTGGATATGAATCTGAGGATAAATAGTAACAAATAACACGTTTAGAGAACCCAGAAAATCTTCAATACATTACATAGCCTGGATTATGGGCTGGAAACTCAGTTATCACCATTAAGTAACCATTCAAAGATTTCTGTAAAACATTAATGCTTTTTCTGTTTTGATTCAAGTTGTACTTGGTTATTGCTCAAAAACTTGCCTTCCCTGAAGGACATTCCAGTTCTACTTTTACAACATCCTAAAATACTTATCTACTCAGGCCCAGCAAATTTTAGTCTGGCAGTATACCATTACTAATATTCAACCATGAGCACTAAATGTTCATATAAAGTAAGACTGCACTTTTCTCCTTTTCCTTCTAAATAATATTTTCCTTAAATAATTTACTGATTTCCACCTAGAGTACGTTACTGAGATGGTCTCTGAATATATGTTCCCTTCCCTTCCTTATTTTAAGAGATTTTAAGTCCTATCCTAAATTAACCCTTAATTCATTTTCATTCACTTCAGAAGGGAAAAAAAAACCCAACCCACCATGTGGTAGTATTTTTTCAGTAGTTTTCATTTATCTGTTTTGACTGTGAATAAAATAATTGATGTATTTACATGTGACTTGTCCCCCATAAGACTCCACCAGAGAACTTCAGCATTTTAGGAGACTGGTCTTTTTCTCCAAAGACTTAGGAATATGAAATTATTTTACTTTAGTCTCCAGCAGGTTGTATCCAGGGTAAAGGGCTGTTTACCTTTTCTATATGAAGGAAAATCACATGAGAAAGAGCTCATAGAGTACCACCCTCATGTTATTTTGGAAATCTCAGAAACCTCGCATTAAGTTTGTGGATCAACTATTTTATCCATGAATTTATCGTCTTCAAGGTGACAGTAATTCCTGGACATCAAATCCCCAAAGTTACTTGAAGCAGACTAATCATGTCACCAGTTTTTAATCTACGTTAAAGATGGTGATGCCTCTCTGACCCGTTTCTGCTCCTTCCAGTCCCTCAGTATTGGATTCCCTATATGGATTAACATAGATTTCCTTCCTAAGGAAGTAGTTCTAATCCTGTAAGGGCTGCTTTATCACTTCTTGTTCCCTACCCTGGAATTTCTCATCTTTAACTTTCCCATCTTCAATTTTTTTTCCTGCTGTGAGACACCGAACTCGCCTGTTGTTTCCATTAAGAAATAGAACAGTTTTTTAGATTCCTCTCCAGGTTCCATATTTTAATCAACATCTCCAATGCAAGTATTTAAAGCCTCCTAATCCTCTCAACATCTAGATGCTTCAGAAACAAAAATGGGATAAAATGGGAAATAAATTCTAGATTCACCAATGGATGTGGCACAGCAGTATCAACTGCACAAAGAGAAAATAAGCTTTGTACAGCACTTTTCTGTGGGACATTTAGGTAGGATATTTGAAAAGCTTCTCTTTGTCCCTTCCAGAGCACTGGTAGATGAAGGTTTTCCCTTGAGTATTCCAAATGTCTCTGGAAGACACCACAATGGACTTTGCTGTGCTTTCTGTCATAGCAAGATGACTACGCCTTATCTGGAGCTTATTTGAGAACAGTGAATTCTGCAGCTTTAAGAAAAGAGCATGAAATGTCAGAGATGCTCAGGTCAAATATTAACAAAAAAAAAAAAGAAAAAGGAAAAAAAAAAGAAAAGCCCAAACAAAAACCAAAACCACCCCCATGTGTGTACACACCCACACAAACCACATTCAAATGCAGGTTTTCAAATAGTTTCATCTGTGGACAAAAGCCAAGTGTGGATTTGCAGGACAGTTCAGAACACTGAGTGCATACTGACTGGTAACCAAAGGTTATCCCTGAGGGTAAACCCTAAAGTAAATTTCAGGAACAAAACCGGGATTACTTCCAAACCCAGACCACAGCATGATCAAGTCATCTTACAAAAGCACTCAGCACCAGCAAACTGAGCCACGTCACATCTTTTATAAAACTTTCAGCTTCAGGTAGACTGCAGTTGGGCTGCTTTGAGTAGTTTTTAAAAACAGTATAATGAAATATTCCACACCATCATTAGATGTGGCCTCGTGAACTGCACAGAGAGCCAACACTGCTGAGGAGCAAATCTGGATGGTACTCATGGACTGCTGAAGTAAACCAGCATTTAAAATTAATTTTTATTACAAACATTTTACATGAGATCTTGTTTCATGTGGATTTTTTTGGTTTTTTTTCCCTGTCCACTCATGCTTTCATTCACAAATTCTGACAGGACTTTCTGCCTCTTCTCATGTCACCATCTAACTGCACAGAGGTCTCAATACACAAGACAGCTCCAACTGATCTTACTGAACTTACAGAGCAGGCCCAAAATAGAAAAATTTGAAATAAATCCATGTGAATGTGCAGCAACACCAATGAAAACTAAAAAGTGCATCATGAGAAACTGATGTGAAGTATTTACTGCCACTCAGATATTGGAAGGGATTAGTTATGATTTCATGTTTTAATAGGCTAAAGATATTTTCTCATCTCTGTGAACTGCACCTGATATAACGTTATCATTGTACCTCAGGCTACACTGGACTTGATTTTATTATGTACTGATTTTGGGAGCTACTTTATTTCTGTTATACAAGTTGCTGAGCTGATTCACAGAGCTTACAGCTCAAACAGCCCTTGGGAAAGAAGAGATCAAGAGTGTACTACAGGATATACACTAGTGCTCTTTAGAGGATATACAGGAATTTGAAAAGGGTGTTCTGTGACTCAACAGATGTGACAGAACTTCTTGCATAACTATTAATTCAGTCCCATTGCCTCTGCTCACATCCCTCTCTTGTGCTATGACAAATCACATTTCCCATTTCATCTATTTAAAATGCTTTTTCTATTTAAAAAAAAGTCGTGTTACCTATTGCCTGGCCTGAAAAGTTGAATACATTTACCTTTGGGATGACTGTGTGCTGTATTTTACTTCACAATAGTAATTGATTCAACTTTTCATGCTGTTTTGTGTTTCTGACCTTAACAACATAGTATCAAAAAGTTAAGAAAAATTATACCTCCCTAAATTCTGATTGTTATTTGACATAAAGGAAAGGGTGAGCAAAGCAGGACTGATTCATGATTTTTTTTTAATTATATAGTGATTATTGATATGACAATGTTCCTCTATACTACCTTCTCTTATTTGCTAACTAAAAGAGCAATAAACTCCTACATAATATTGTAATGTCATGTAAATTAGGTGGTATCTAGGTAGTAAACCAGCTTAGCACTTCCAAATGTTGCTCTGCAGGAAAAAAAAGGACTCAAGGTGAGCAAAGCATCACAGACAGTGGTCAGGATTTTCCCCACACTGCCAAACCACTGTCCCTGATATGCAGTGCAGATTTAGTTAATCTCTTGTGCTCTGAACTCTTGTGATTTAATATGTCAAAGGTCTCACACCCAGTTATGAACACTGCCTCAGCACTTCCATTCCTTGATTAAACATTAAGTTTTAGTAGTCATGAACTCCCAGAGCAGCATGTAAACTTCTGGAAACAGTTTTAATAAAAAAAACCAAAAAACAAAACAACAAACAATAAAAAGCCAAACCCAGAACTTGAAATAGCACCTTCCTTGCTGGATTTTCAGTGAGGTTAAACATTAATTCAACTTAAAGCACAATACAAGTGACCTCAGCATACTGTATTTAAAGCCATGGAACGTTGATTTCCATTTATATATTCTTTAATATTAGAAAACAACTTAGTGACTGGACACATCAGTATTTTATGCCTTTTGGATTCACTGAAAATAACTAATATTAGCAAGACATGAATTGAATTTATTCTAGTACTGACAAATAGGAAAGCTAATTAGTGGCAACAATTTACTTCAGAACAGCATTTTTATGATTTGCTGGGTTATAACCTATAATTAAATGTACTTTATGTGTTTATTCCACCAAGATAATTGATATAATGCATAATGCAAGATGCTTTAGGGTCACTTTTCTTAAAATGCAATTAAAAATAAACCACACTGTCAAAGACAGAATATGTTGGACATTTCAAGTCTCCAAATCTTTATGCCAGTGTTACGTGGTTAATGAAAACAAAAGAAAAAGCTGATTTCTTTCAAGCAGCACAAAATCACACGTTTTCCACAGAATCCCTTATGCTTGTATGTAACCAGACTAAGCCTAAGAACACTAAGAATAACCAACTTGCACAACAGCAGTTTCAAAACCCACTAGTCAACTAAGTGAGTGTTTTCAGAAAGTCCTGAGCACATCCCCTGGAAAGATTACACCGTTCTAAGGGATTTTCATTCAGTCTTATGAGATGTTATGTTTCAAG
This sequence comes from Chiroxiphia lanceolata, assembly GCF_009829145.1. NCBI lineage: Eukaryota > Metazoa > Chordata > Aves > Passeriformes > Pipridae > Chiroxiphia > Chiroxiphia lanceolata. Next base: position 6,044,293 of record NC_045651.1, read on the forward strand.
TGAAGATGTTTTGAGAACAGAGAAGATACAGAAGATTAAATCACCAAAAAAAAGTATTTATAATGATTCAAGCTGAAGATTTAATTACATAATTAAGAGCCACGAAAAATTAAACCTGTTTTAAACTTGTGTGCTAACAGTATGCAAAGATTTTCTTTTTTAAAGCAGCAAAGAAAGACTGTACATTTAATGAAGCTGTCACTGTGACAGTCTCTAAAATGTGTTATTCTTGCCTTTTTAATCACTACAAGCTGGTTTAGGTTCTCTGCAATCTAATTCATTTAAAATCCTAGTCCATGTTCTGATATCATTTCACAATTAATATTGCCACCGTTTTCAAGAACAACTACATTGTTATTGAAAATAATTGACAAAGAAACCTGTGATACTTGAGCTAAACTTGAAATAAAATGGGAAACAAAAGAAAAAGCAGAAGCCATGGGTTGAGAGACAACAAAATGAGTACAACTGCAAAAAACAATAAATATTTAAGTTGGATGTGGCATAACAAATAGTAGCATATTTTTATTTGAAGTCCATGTACTCTTCAAAGTGTTTCAAAACAGTAGAGAACTAAGCACATGCAGAACTGTATCTTCTAAATTTCAGTTTTCAAATCACTTGTTATTTTCTTGGAATGGACTAGGTTTTTGAAGTTAACTCAATACCAACATAATATTAACTAAGCCAAAACAGGTTTTACAAAATGATGAAAAAGAAAAGTCTGGACTTAAAACTTCCCACAAAAAACCCATTTCTTACATACTTGATGTAGGTGTATTAAGAACTGCAGTATGAAATTCAGAGCTGCAAAAGGCCATGAAGGTTGATAACACTGAAATTTTTTGAAGACTAGGTGCCTGTGAGAAAAACAGCACTCAAGTTAGATAGGAAAAAGTCAATGTTATCAGGCCTTATCACAAGCACACAGAGAGATATATTATGCAATGAATTCCAGAAAAGTGTTCATTTGCAATACCAGAATGTTGTAAAACTGATGTATTACACAGGGTAAAAATACACAGGTTTTTTTTCTGGAGCATCTTCATTAAAAGTAAAAGGACACACCAACTATTGTCCACCAACTATTGTGGGTGAAGTGGCCTCATAACTTATTCCTGTCCTCTCTAACCAGGAGTCTCCTTAGTTAACACTGGGACAGAGGGGATCACTGCCATATAATTTGGGGTACTTCTAAGGGTACCTGTACCAGAACTACTTGATGAAAGGCACATTGTTACGTGCAGCTTTGTACCACCACATGCAGACAGTATTTGAGAAGTATTCTTGGGTCTTGGAGTTCCCCAATAACCGGAGCTGCAACCTCCCAAACACATCTAAATTCTTGCATTTTGGCAGGAAGAGAGAACTACCAGGAATGGAAGGGACAAATACAAATAAAATATTGATGTAGTGGAATCCAGTTACAAAGACAGATTAGTAGAGACATTCTCATGAATATCCACAAAGAACATCCAGGAACAAATAGCCAGTAATCAACCACAGTCATCCACAATAACCCACACCCTTCCATCACATAAACCACTCATCTGACTCTTTGAACAGTTATTCCTGATGGGTAATTAATTAACTGCCAATTAAATAAGCTCAGCAAGAGGTTTGTTTGGGATTTTGTTGTTTGGTTCCCCCTCTTCCCCCAAAGAAGTTAATATTACCAGTTAATACTCTTGTCCTCATACATACAGAAGCACTGCATAAGTGCAGACATCCTTCTGGCTTCTGTCTACCCAATTTCTCAGAATGTCTTGAATTTGTTACAGAACTTTTGACAAATGAAACCATTATTTTCTAGTGGGAAAGCGTCCAAAGTATGAAAGGGAAGCAACAAATCACTTGAGATACTGTAAACCATATAAACCTTTCCAACTCATATTCAACTTTATAACAAAATTAATATATACAACCTCCCCTAAATAAATAAATTCTATACTAATTATTTATTGAGAAAAAATAATGAACAGATCAAATCTCAGAGGGTACTGAAATATTTTCACATGTAAATGTTCCCTTGCTACATCAAACCATTCATCACCTCACTGAAAGAAAAAAAACCTATTTGTTACATTTACTGCAAAAATCTTCAAGTCATGAGGACCCTGATAGTAAGCTAAGTGATACATTTTTCCATAAGCAACACATAAATAAAATTATGTTTTAACATGTAGCTATCAGATCTTCTGTTTATTTCATTATGCTGGAAGGATGAACTAAATGAATGCTTTTATTTTGACAGAGAACCTCCTCATCCTCTCTCAGCTTTCTTCTCACTTGTAAGGATGTCTTAGCCCCCCTCTGTCAACTTGAAAGCTCTTACTGTCACCAGGCAGAAAGAAAACACCTCAGTGTGTATGAGGACTGTCGTATGCCAATGGATTTGGCTGTCAGGCACTGAAAAGCACTGTCACTCAGTGTCAGAGGACTAACAAAGCAATTATCAAAAAACCCACATTCATGCAGCTGAAGACATGCAGATTAAAATGAGACTCAGGCAAATCTAACTAGAAAAAATATCTCCAGACTCAAAAGGTGTGACTTTCATACAGATTTCACCATTTTTTTTTTTTTAATCCTCTACAGGAACAAAAGAACTCTAAAACCTCTCTTCGTTATTTAGGATTTGGTAAATATTTGAAATGATATTTCAAGGACAATACTATTAACCAGCAACTATGAATACATTATTTTTCTATTGTCAGCTATAAAGGCTAGAAAAAATAATCTCTTTGATGGTTGGTCAGGATAAAAACTGGTCAAAAGAAGCCATGGAGGAAGGTAAATTTTTAAAAGATAGAATTTTGTATGAAGAGAACTCCAGATAGCTAAGCAGTTGTGCCAAACAAGGAAAGGCAAGATAAGAGCACTAAAACCAACCAGAAAAGTGCAGCCACCAGGAACGTGGCATTTAGCTGCTGAAGAAAATTGTTCAAAAGGAATACTATAAAACTCCTAGGGAAGAAAAACAGAGAACTGGAAAAGAGCAACTGAACAACATTGACATTCATCTGTTCTAAGGAGCAGCAGAGGACAATCCTTTCACACATGTGATCATATAAATCCTCACCCTACCAGCTGCCAATATTACCTTCTTATGCCACCTCTCAGATTAAATAACCACTAGATACTCCAGTGTACCTTTACTACTTGGTCTCTCTGCATACTATGAAACCTGCCTGAAGAAATCAGCTCACAGAGGGGGGTACTTTCCGACAGGTAACTCAGGTTAAAAGAAGCTTCTTAGCCTAAAAAAAAAAAAATCTTCTTAATAATTTCATATTTCATTTTAAAAAACCCTCACAATTTTAACATTTTTAGTTTTGATGTTACTCTGAAAAAAACCCTACAAGTATTTGCACAACTATGGATAGTTTATACTTTCTGAATCTAAACTTGTTTGATATTGCAAGGTGGAAAACAGCAGAAGTGACAGTTTTCTGGATGCTGGGAGGATAACTTCTGCTGAATTATGAAGATAACTCATGAACTACAGTCATCCTTTTTGAAAGTACTTTTCCCTCCCCCCTTGTCTGTACTGTATCCTAGATATAGTAAGATTCCTCAGATTTTTCTGAAATGCATTTAGGATTTTCTGCTCCCACTTGCTTATCACTATTTCATTGAAAACTCTTGTTATCATTTTTGAATTGTTTGAAAGTCATCAGATATATATCCAATACATTTGAAAGAGACATCTAAAGCTTAAGTTGCTGCCAGGTGCTCAGTAAAGTTTTAAAATTCCACAAATTCCATCAAGACATGTCAGACTTTTACATTAACCTTTAAAGCTGTAATGCACCGTGACTGGAAAGGCAGGTATCAGAGGGGAAAAACTGTTCAGTCTCTGTTATGCCAAACCCCAAAACACTTGAAAGATGCAGGTGGAAAAAAATGGTGGAAAATATGAGTATGATTTTGACAAATGAGATGTTGCAGTGTCTTTGGAACAACTACAAACAGCAGGTCTGCAGGTACATCCAGGTGAGCAGAATGCAGGACTTACAAAAGAGCATGAAAAAACATGTAAAACTACATTCAAGACTTTTTTCCTTCTCCAGTATTGACTGAAAAAAAATCACTAGTACTTGAAAATGATCTCCTTTTTCAGATATTCATAACTACATTATTAGACTCAGAATTATATATAAAAGATGAAATCTGTGTTCTTCCTCTTGCAAGGGATGCTATGTTTGTGACATTTACCAGCTGAAGGGTCGCAGAAGGAGAGCTGGCAGATGTGAATATGACATTTTCCAATATATTGTATTCTTTACTGTCCATATCTTTATTTCATTCACTTTTCACTTACTGATTTCTAAGTTATAGTGGTTCAGAAAAAAAAAAACCCAACACATATGACACTTCTCTCCAGTGTCTCAGGTACAGGTATCAAGAGCAGCAGAAGTGGTCAGAGAAAGCCAGGAGGGAAACTTAATTTGGGAAAAGCTAATTCCAAGAAATAAAAAAAAAAAAAAAAAAAGGTTTTTAGCTGAACTGAGTCACAAGCAAACAGTCCAGAGCTGCATGTCTACAATGCTTTTCCTGGACTTTGCTGAAATCCTGGCCAAGTTAGGCTTTGCCCAGCTTGGGTAATTTCCCAGCAGGCTGCATTTAAAAGTTTTGTCACCATCCAGGTTGGCTCTGTCGACAAATGTTCCCATAAATACTTACAGACTTCAGTGCTGCTTCTTGTTTGGCTTTGTGTGCAAGAAGAAAATGTTCAGGTGCATGCAAGGAATTGCTACCAAGGCACTCTGATAGGTGGAGGGAGAGCAGCAGAGAGTAAGGCAGTGCAGTTATTACATAAAGGGACTTGAAGGAAGAACTTCCTACTCCAACAACTAACCCTTCCTCAGATGCTTAACAGTATGGAGTTGATCAGAAGGAAAAAAGCTACAACAATATCCATTCAAATTTGCCTTTTTCTTGAGTGTGATGCCATTTGCTCCAGGCCACATACACGCTGGGGTTTGAGTTATTACACCGAAAATAATCTTTTCATTCCGTACGGTGAATACTTCAGGAACGTAATTTTGTTTAAATAAGAAAATACTTCATTTACACTTTAACAGCCATTATTTTACTTGGCAAAATGTCCATAGGAAAGGTGTGTGCCCTTTTTAAGGAAAACAATCGCTCTACTCGAGGTCAAATCATTTCACCTGCTGTGAAACACTTAAAATCTCTTTTGCTACTGAGCACAGCTAGTTGCTTAATAGAAGGGTTATGGAGGCATTCACAAAACACACTCATTTTGCAAAACAGTCCGAAGTCTACCAATAGTAGGTGCATTCCAAAAAAACCCATTTTTTTAAAAAATTGTCAATAGACTTGCAAACTTGCTGTACTGATAAAAGCTGGGGGACACTTAGAACTGCTAGAAAGTTCCCAGAAGACAATTTGGCTGCAAGTTTTTAAATACATCATTCATGTTACAGGGGTTAACAGATTGGTAAAAAAGCTCTAAGCACACAACTTTAAGACATGAAGATATACCTTCTTTATGATTAGTGATACCGTTACTAGAGGAAGCAACTTATTTCTTTGCCTCTGTGAGGGTATCTGTGATTACAGAACACTGTCTGTGGTTTTACCTCACATACATCAGCATCTCAGACCTGACTGCCAGGGAAACTGGAAGTTAGGTAAATGGACACTCAAACACACAGACAACTCCCTCTTCCAGGGTGAATCCCCTGTGTGATAGAGCATAGATGGAAGAGTCTTTAGAGCTGACCTGCCTGCAGGCAAACACCTCTCAGGAGCAGGTCTAACATCTTGGACAGGATCTTGACAGTCTGAAAGAAACACGGTCCCCAAGTGTGTCCATTCCAGACCGTAATACTTGAACCAGAAAGGTGAGAAACTCAAGCCTGACAGGATGGCTGAGGTTTAGAGAAGTGAAGAGACAGGATGTGGCAGAGGAGCCCGGGCACAGAGTCGGGAGATGGGGCACAAACTTGGTGCTGGAGACTCCACGGCTACAAACACCTCACCAACAGCCAGTCAAAGAAATGCAGATCTGGAGTTTGACAAGAGTGATTCAGAAGTTACAAAGAAGAATAAAAAAAGTAATATTTAACATATGTAAAAGTAACTGAAGCAACAGACAGCTGTGGACAACAAGAGATACTATTCCACCAGTGCTCTTCGGATCTGTCACCAGTTGTACCCCCTAAGAGTTGTGTTTAAGTGTTGTGTTTGACACCTATTTCACCAGCTGCAGTGAGTGAGAGCACAGTGTGTGGCAGGAGGGCACTGTCTCGGAGCACTTTTGTGATGCAGCCACTCTGAACATCTGAACTAGCTTACAATTCCTTCAGTATAGTTTAAGTGACAATGGTGCAACTTTCACCAGCACAGCACAGTTCACCCGATAGTTAGAGTGTTATGTACTACAATAAGCACAAAGTTTTCCTCCTTATGTAGTACCATCAAAATTATATATGTAGAATGGTTAATAGAAGTTACAATATTCATATTTTACTCAACATGATAGGGAGCATCATTGCTTGACTATATAATTATAACAAAATCAGGAAGCGCTTAAAGAAAGTAGCGTGATAGACCAAGAGTTTATTTTTGTTTGTTTTCCCATGTGACAGAGACCACCAGTGCACTTCATCCAGTCTGAGCCTTAACTAAAGTGAATGGGTAGAAGCTAATTTTATTCTTCTGATGAGTTATTCATCATCTAGTGTGCACAAAAAATCCCCAAAACATTCAAAAGTTTGTAGTACATAAGCTTGAATAGTTGAAGATACTTTTTTAAAGTCTTAAAAACACTTTAAGAAAAAAAAAATACTGGGTCTAAAAAGGCATTTCAAAGCAGCAGCTGCACAGCCCCTTAATTAAGTCAAATGTTTTCTGTGTAAGTATTTTATATCCCAAGTGAATATACAGTTGACTACAAGAATGTGTATTTTTCCATCCTGAAGCACTCAGCAACAGGAAAAAAAAATTATAAGTTTTGCATTGCAATACATTTTTATATACAGTAAACATACACATTTTCTCAACAAAAGGAATCCAACCACCTTATTTCACATTTATAAGCATGTTCATATTTGCAGTCCAAAGGGCATCCCTCCTACAAATGTCAGGTTATCATAGAGATGGTACCAGCAGTGAATAAAACAGATTTTACATTCTACTAAGCACTCCCTGCAGACAAGTATTGTTATCAGCTAAGGAAGGTTTGTAGCATTTAGCAGGTTATCACCTTAACAAAAGCAACAAAGAGGACGAATCAACACCTTTTTCAAGAGAGAACACCTGCATGATGAATGCACCACAGAACAAAGAGTGCTTTAATAAAATCCATATGGTGTTATTTATTTATTTCAACAGGAATCAAATAAGCTTTTTTTCTTCAGAAACTTTCCAAACTTGTATTTTTTTTTTTTTAAGTTTCAGAAAGCCTCTATTTTTACAACTTCTTCTGGAAAAAAAAAATAAATCAAGGATACTAAAACTAAAAGAAGAATATAAAAAATCCCAAGTCTAATTTATAGAGGCTCTGAAGAGGGCCAATCAGCAAGACCATAGAGCTGAGTTTCACTATAATTAAACTAAGTGACAGATAATAAAACGAATGTTAGTTAAATTGGTCTGATCATGTTTAAAAAGATCCCTAGTTTAAGAGACACGCAGGATGTACTACAATAAGCCACATAATACTACTTCTAGCTCAAAAGTCTATAGTTAAAGGTGTTAGCATGTATCAGAAGAGGAAAATTTATAGAATTTGACAAAATAATTACTAGCTAACTCTATCCTAATTCACAATTATGAAAATTAGATAGCTACATATCCTGCAAAACCAAAGCAAAATAAATTGCAGGTATTATTCCCTGACAGTCTATGTATTTCTTTCTCTGTATCTGCTTCAAGTAAGGGACTAAAATAAAATAGCAACAAAAACAGTTTTCCCATCTTCACGTAAGAGCATATTCTTCTCCAGATCATATGTCTAGATATTAGAGGGTTTCTTGCAAGTGTTGAAGTTAAAAAGGCAGACATTTACCATTACAATTATTATCTCTCCACATTCATGTGTAATCTGCCCTGAAGGGGGTGACCAATTCCCACTCCTGGAATTTATGAGTGAATCAACAAACAAAGAAATGCAAGAACTACCTGGCAAGTGAAAACGGACCTTCTGTGTCCACTGGGACATTGTGATTGATCTACACATTAAATCCATTCAGTCAAAGCCATGATTTCAAGAGGCTTTTATGAAAATCTACCTGAAATGAAGGAAAATAGAAAATATTCCACAGAGATCTTCCTGTTTTGGTTCATATTAGAAGCAAGAAGTTGTATTTCTATCCAAGTGCCTGAATCTGTGGACAGGGAGATGCTGTACATCCAGACCATTGCACAAACGGGCCACAAAGTAAATCAGTTCTCAAAAGTTTGGCCAAAAATCCTTTGAATACAGGGGAAAATAGGAACTTGATAACTTGAAAGTTGCAACAGGAAGAGCTCCAACTATTCCAAAAGCTTTGCCTTTGGGACCTGTCTGCAAAAGGTTCAGATTAAAGCAGTTGGCAGGATAAACAACTGAAAGAACAACAACAAAAAAACCCGCCCAAACCAAAAACCACACAAACAAAGAAAAAATAACAAAAAAATCACACACAAAACCCCAAGCAAACAAAACACAGCAGCTGGAGAGGCAGCAAATTTGACCTAAAGACCCTGCAGTATGTGCCTGAGCAATACCTTTCTTAGCTGCAATCAGGAGAGGCAGAGCTCTCAATCTGATTACCTTCTTCACCCATCTCTGCCACAAGATATAAAATAAAAAAAAAATAAAGTAAATGGGAAGAAGCCTGTGCTGGTGAAACAACATAAAACAACATAACATAAAACACTCACAGATATTGTCATTGGACTGGTAACACCATTCATGGCAAATTTCTGGGTATCAGTTTCTCAATTGCTACCACCAACCACGCTAATAGCTCGAGAACTTTCAGTCCTTCTCAAGTAGCCACACTGTAACACTGTCCTATTCTCCCAGCATCACATCCAAGTAAAAAGCACCCTAGGAGCGAAAATGTCCATTTTAGAATCTCAATGACACCAATTTGGCAAAAATTCAATTAAAGAGAAAAGCTGTTAGCAGAGGATGGCTTACACTCACCAATTAACATCGTTTTTGACAGTGTTACAGGATGATAATCAGTCCAATGGCTTTTACAGATTTCAATCTTCCACAGACTGGCTTAAAATAAAAATTCTACCTTTAAATACAAGGGCCTGCAAGGGCCTTGTTACACAGACATGCAGAGCAACACTTCAATTCTCATTCCAAATTGTAGTATGGGTGATATGGACAAATGATATATATGCAACACAAATTCTCCACTGTATCTGTGTGTTAGCTTGAGTTACAAGAGCAGTTCAGTGTAACTACATAAATTGGGAGGTCTCTTCCATGAGTGTTATCAAAACACCGAGTTTTCTGACACATTTCAAACATTTGAGCTACTCAACATTTCAGTTTCCAAATCTGCAATTCATTCAGCCCTGACTATTTCACTTGGCATTTACTTCACTTGACAAGTATCAGAATACCCTTCCCTTGGTTTTCTCCTCAGCTGCCTGGCAGTTTGAGGTACCTGAGTTGGGTGGGTTTCAGCCCAGTCTTCCTAAGTATCTGGAAACTGGGGATGGATACTGCCCCATCAGAATTTATAGATATTGTCTGCTAATGGTTAAATTTATCAACGATGTACTCCACAGTTTTGAAAAGAAAATGTTTTTTTATCCACTCCATCATTGCCAACATTCTCAAGGCACCAAACACTGCCTGAAGGAATGCTTTCTGCACTTTCTCAGCTATCACAGTTTTTGCAGTAAGCAGCAATGTTTCTCTTTCCCCTGTCTTGCATTCCCTGTTTGGGGTATGTAGAGCTCAGAGAAGCAGAACTGGAACTGCCAGTTCACATCCTTCTCTGCTGACTGCTTCCCAATCTTAGCTCTTTGGTATGTTCTGTCGACCCTGCCACTTGTGCAAATTTCTATGGTAAGAGTACTTGGTATAAAGAGAAAGAAAAGCCCCAGTTCATTCAGATTTTATGCCCAGGGGATATTGGAGCAACTGCACAGGTATAATTGTGAGTCAGTGACAGGGCACAAGCAGGAGGCCAAACAAGTGTAGATTTAAGCACAGCTTTTACACTATTCCTTCATATTACAAGGTGTGTCTGACAGGTGTTGGAAGTGTGAAAAGACAGTGAAGATTAAATAATGAAACACTTACAAAGTGACAGGAGGTCAACGTGCCTACCTACATAGACATCACAACCGAATTCTTACCAGAGAAACAACAGAAAACCCACTCAACCCCTGAACTACCCACAAAACAACACGTAAAACAACACAGTAAACCAGAACAATCTTCATGAACCACAGAAATCACAGGGCAGTGAGTCCAAGGCTCTCAGTTTACGCTTAGATATTTTTTGTGCCCTAATGGGCAGACACAGCCAACTATGACAAAGAGAAATTGCTTCTTCCACGGGCTACGCTCAGCCAGCCTCCTCTGAAGAACAATGTTTTCAGATGCAATAAGGATCAATGTCTCATTATGACATGACCAACAACCTCAAATACTCTGCAGGTCTTCCTAAAACAAGCTGGATTTTTCAGCAGTGTTTTTTACCTTTTTTGAAAATCTGTATTTTCATAATATTACCTGACTGCAGCCCTAGAACTAGCAAAGCTGTGCTCAACAGAGGGTTTGGATACCCAGTGCAAGAGGGTGGGGATACTCCTGCACACAGCACATATAACTCGTCATAAAATCAATATTGCAGCCTCAACAACAGTTAATAGGAACACCAACATATGTAAAGCGCATTTAAGAAATAATTCTAAACATCTCAAAGAGGTGCTTGAAATTCTGAAGTTGCTGTAATAATACCCCATCAGAATGACTATGGAACCACTGAAAAAGGAAAACTGGAGTTCCAGTGTGCATGAGAAGATCTGGCACTAACACAGTCAAGCACTGAAAACAAAGAGATACTCAGCAGGATTGCAGATTTTAACAGAACTAGTGAAAATAAAAGAAATCCTTAGCACTCTTCCATTGCTGTAGCCTTCTCTTTCACATCAGAATTATACATTTACCCAAATACCACATATAATCCATATTCAGCCATTATTAAATGTTTGCACTATCTAAATCAAGCTAATGTTACACTCCTAAATATCATCATCACCTGAATATTTTACTTCAACAAACTTGAGATGAGAAAATAAGCAAATACAGGACAATACTGTAAATGCCAGTTAATGTGCTGGTAAGAAAGCAGCTTTATGTATTTTCACAACCAGAATAAGCTGGAGGGTACTCATCAGCCACAATCTGCAATTATTACTTCCCCCCCCTTTTCATTTTTTTTTCCTTTCTTTCCTTCTTGTATTGACAAGTTTTGAAACTTACTTTCCTCTTGCTGTGTCATCTCTGGATGATATTAACAGAAAACAGAGGCCACATTTCTTCAGATTTACTTTAACTCTCTACTGTTTAAAAAACCCAAACTAATACAAAACAGTTTCTCTGATGTTTTCCCCATATTTTACATGGTGACTCGAATCACCTCTTTCTGAAGTGGTATGTTAAACTTATTAAGAAATGCAAAATATGTTATAACTTCTATTTTTACTTTATTTTTACTACCTGACATTCTTAATGCCAAGCCTTATTTACTTTACTTAGCCTATAAATAAATCAAAGTTACTTCTGTCTTGATGAGCAGTAAAACCTTAAAATTGTTTACAAGTAAAACTCAGTGATTTTAACCACCCACTTCCACTCTGACATTTCAGCCAGAAGTGCCAGTTCTCTTCAGGGAAGAGAATAGTCAGTAAAACAGTACAACAGCTAAAGTTATCTGTGCTTTTATCCCTCTGTAACCACCTGACTGGAAACACCAGGGTCACTCAAAGAATCTGATCCTGTTTCAGCAGAGAGAAAAATTAACTTCCTAAGTGTGTGCATTTTCTGTAAGTGGAATAGCATTTGAACAGAAAGTAACTCATGTGGTTCCAAGCCCACTTTTAACAAACTAAAATCTTAAAAGCAGCAGAATAATAAGTATTTCTTATCATTTGGGTTTTATCTTCAGAACTCGAGAAACAAAACAAGACCTGAACTCTAATTCACACCAAATGAGTATAACTCCAATCTACACCTCAGGCCTCCTTTCCCCCCCAAAGCATGAACTTCACACCTGGTGGAAAAACAAACTAACAAACCATACAACAGTAACAGTTGTGTTCAATTGTTTCACAGAGTGTGATTGGGAGGAGGAACTACAACGTTCAAAGAAAAATATTTATTGTTTACTCAGTATTAGAGTGACACGTTTTGTCAAATGCACCAACACTGACTTCTTTGGGAGTTCTTAACTCTGCCTTTGCCTTGTAGAATATACTTCACACCCTACCCTTAAAAAAAGAGGGCCTCAGTTGTACAAGTGCTACATTTTATTCACAGATTTGGTATTTGCTGAACTGGGATAATTCATTGCCAAATTCTCTGAATCAAGTCCCAGTCTCCATTTTGCTCCATCTTTCAGAGGTCAGCAGAGAGCCAAAAGTACTTTATCAAGAAGTGCTGAATTGAGACAGCAAAATAAAAGCTAACCTCGTACTGTGTAATTGTGAGAATTTTTTAGACTTAATAAATGCATTTAGGTTTTTTGTTTAATTATATTTGACTAGCCCTGTGGCTGAAACAATGGAAATTAATACGAGGAGAAAAAGCAGTGACAGGAAGGTAAAGAGAAAGCTTCTGTAAACTGACATATTTGGATACTTTTCAGGCCAAAACAGCAGAGACCTGTCCATTTTTCTGTTTTTCCACAGCCAAAAATTAATCAGGGGAAAAGACCACACCTGAATACTACACCCAAACTATCGATCTGCTAAGAGAAAGGTTTGAAAATTCCCTTTCTTAGTGACACAGAAAAGGATCTTCTGGACAGAAAAAAAAAAAAAAATCATCAGATGGGAAACCACATGCAAAGCTGGGTATTCACAGCACAATCATTAAATTTATGTTATAGATTGATGGGAGAAGTGAACAGGTAACTCGTTTGAGTTTTATAAAAGTGTAGCATGAGAAAATATCTATAGGGAATTCAAACCAAACCAAAACCGTAACAGAACAACAACTGACAAGCAGTAAGCCTAGACATCTTCAAGGAACCTTTGATAAACTGGGAATGTGAGGGGCCTCCACCTTTCTCTGCCACCCCAGCACTGTCTAAGTCATCTTTTGGCAAATTATTTTAACATTCCGCTTTCACCTGATAGATCTTTTCACTTCTACAATCCATTTTGGAGGCATAACTTGTTTTCTTTGCTAAGATTTCATTTCCTCCCATCTCAGAACTTGATGAAATCTATTTCTTAGTTCCTCATCTCCCACTGAAAGCTGACAACAAGTATCAGACAAAATGTAGCTGTCCCGCATGAAGTAATTCATTTCTGTCAAAGATTAGACATTTTTTTTCCCTTAACACAAGATGACTGATATTGTTCTGCAAGATCCAAAAGGGACAATTTAACCACTGAAGTGCCAAGAGATCCTGAGGATCAGCTTTTCTGCTCAGAGCACACAGTCCACTGGTGAAAGCAGGTAACTGGGATGGAATCCTCTAGAAGGCCTGTTAATTCCCTTCTTTTGATTTGAGGCTTTCACTACTTTCAGTCCTAATCAAGTACTTTTTACTGTACAATATTCCGAAAAATAGCATTATGAAATTATGCATTTGAACAATTCTAATCAGTTAAAACTTATTTTTGACTTCATACAGCACAAACACAAGTCCTGAGGCATATTTAACTCACTTAAGGCTATTCATGATCTTAATGGTAACAAATTTTTTTTAGAATTAAAACACAGTTCTCACCTGACTTTGCATTTATATTAACAAGGGCAACACTCATCCATCTGAACTCAGGAAAACACAAAACTGCAGCCTTGGAGTAGGTAGTTAATTAGCTGTTAATTAAACAGGGGTTAATCCCCTGGTCCACAGAACACTTACACTCCAGAGGAATTTCTTAACTATTTTACTGATTCTCCAAGGAATAGGAAACAACAAACAAACGTGGAGACAAAGGAACAAAACCAAAGCAAACCCCTCTCTCATAAACAGCTAAAGGACCACAGGACTTCAGCAGTGGGAAGGTCTTGTGATTAAATTTGCTTAGAAGACCACAACTGCAAGCACAGCATATTATTTAATTAATAACACTGAACTGAGTTGTACTGTATAAACAAGAATAACAAAATAGGTGTGAGCCAAAACCAAGCTGAAAGTTCTTCCAGAGAGATAGATGAACCAGGGAACAAAACATTTTGGTGCTGGCACCTCATGTTTTCCTAAGGAAATAGCTCTTGATGCCAAAAATACTCGGGAATCAGCATTTGAAAGGTTAATTAGGTTCTCCATAAGCATTTCTATTACAGGAATGAGACATTAGCCCCTTTAATACATTTAATATGCATCCCAACCCATCCTATTTGCTTCAGATTTTCTCTTTTGCAGATACCACTATTAATTGTAACATCCTGTGGCAACCTCATGTTTACAACTTAGATCACCTCTGGAGGCCAAGGGCTACTCTAATCAAGAGCTTTAGTTACAGTTGTTTACTTCCACCAGCAACACAAAACCTGCACCACAGTAGCCCAGAAGTGAAGGATGTGCTGCTGTGTTTCTCACAGCAAACCTTAAATCTGAATTCTGCAGGATGGAGCTGTTCTTGAAGACCCAAGATACCCTCGGAGTAGCCATGAATTATACACGGAGCTGCCCAACCTCGTCAACTGCACAGGAGTAGTCAGGCAGAAATTCTGGTATGTAGAACACCCTCTGGATTTCATTCTAGTTTCAAATTACATGGAATTAGATGCAGTTAAATCAGCATTTGTGAGTTGAGAACTGTTTCATGTTTTGAAAGAGCAGTTTTCTTTCTGAAAATGTGGCTTTATCAAGATCAGAATATTTTGCAAGAATATCCCAATTGTTCCTTGCTCTGATTCAGAAAGTATAATTAACAATTCTTCAGCAAGATAAAAATATTTAGTTTGAATTTCATTAATTCAACTTGAGTTAAACTTCTATAACAGAAAATAATAAGAGTAGTTAAAGTGCTTCTAATAAGTTACACTTTAAGTCAAATAAAGTCTGAAACACTTAAAATCAGTGACAGATGAGTAAAAGGCAACAGAAATAATTTTGAGGATAAATAGTGATACCATGTCACTGAACAGTCTGTGCTAGGGTTTGGATTTTTTTTTCATATACATAAGATTAATTTATAATTTTGCTCCTGAACTTAATAGGGGCAGAATAGCACCCAGCGTCTACCTTTCCTGTTTGTGAGAGAAAAACTGATATATAGACACACCTTCATACAATATCTGTGTTCTTGCTTTATGTCTTGTGTAGTGTGGCTTTTTCAGTATGTGTGATTCTGAAAAATTCATTAACATGCAGGATGAGTTTCCCTCAGACTTCAAATTAAACCCAAACGATTTGCCAATACTGAGCAGACTGACACGATGTCTCTGTTTCACAGATCCATAGCAGTAAGCCTAAATTAGTATTCATTCATAGAAATGGTGATAGTCCTGGAGTTTTCAGCAGAAGTAGGATTAGATCTCTGGTAACACAACCCAAAGAATCATGTTTTGAAAAAAAAAAAAAATTAAGTATGCAGCATGTTTCAAAAGTAACTGGAAAATGAGATAAGTTATCTCATGAAGAAAATAAAAATTACTAATAAAAAAATCTTTGTTTGTCTCCCAATAACTAGGAATATACTACACTTAAATGTAGTCTTAATGGATGAACAAATAATAGACTCACTAAGTACATCAGCCAGCACAAGAAACTACAAGATCTGCCAAAGCTGTGACACCCCAGGTTTTACTAATTGACCTTTCATAAATGACCAAAGTATTTCTAAGAAATTGCAGTCTTTGAAAAGGAAATAATAGTTTCTCTTAAATTTTACCTTTACATTGGATTGGAAAGTTTTGTTTTCTTTCTTAAAATAGATTATGGCATAATTTTAAACCAATCTAAAACTGCCTCTGTCCTCTTCATTCCCCTCATCTCCTAGTGTTAATCTTAATCAAAGCCACAAGTCCCATCCCTGTGGGCATTAAAATGAAGTGTTTTTCAGTATTTGTAACTTCAATTATTTTTGCAATTATTTGCTAAATTTCATTTCTGATCTTGTTCTATAATCCCAGTTATAGCTTCTGATCAATTATTTGATGCAACTTCAGAACAACAAATCTTAATTTGTGCCTCATGCAAGATGATGTTTTATGAATGCTCTAAAGGCTGGCTATTGGTAGGACTAGCTCAGAAAAAAAAACAGCAAGTCTTCCCTTGGGATTTAAATCACTTGGCAATTTTTGCATGACAATTTAATTAGGAAAATTAGCAAGGGAATACTGTGGACTATTCCAACATTTCACTAGTTTTCAGTTTCCTACCAGCAATATTTCCCCATCTGGTCCTGAAAGACAGATCTGATTAAGTTATTGAGAGGAACAATGGATCATCTCTTAAGGGACCTTCATAAATTCTCAGTAATTTTAAAATTTGCAGAGTGCAGAAAGCACCTAAAGTACATAAGGGTCATTCAAATTAATCAAATATTAACAAGTTCAGGCTGGATCTGGTGGAGAGGGGTTATGTGTGTAGTCATCCCACTAGAAGTTGCAGCTAAGCTGCTTTTTCGTGTTATGTTCTTAACTGTTCATTTTGCAATATAAACAGTCCAGAATAATTTTTTGGCATAGTTTTTGCTCCTGTAACAGATTTGAGAAATCACATAACCACTCAGAGGGGTAGTGGCTCACATCCAGAGAGGTCTGAGAATAAGAAAAACTTGTGGCACAATGAGGTGCCTTTGTTTCTTGAATTACTTCCCTCCTCCTAAAGGAGACCTTTCAGGTGAATTCTGAGTGAGCAGCAGAGCTGATAAAAACAATCAGGAGTCAATGATACCAGGTGCAAGCTGAGGTAGAGGCACAGGGCTTTCATGACCAAATCTATGTTAGAACCTCACATTCACAAGGAGCTTGACTGCAATTGCCACCTGCAAAAAAAGCAATTTGGAAAAGACATTGCAAAGATAAGGTTAATGGAATTTTCCTAAAAGCAACTCCGAAGGGACTCTCTGTTAAAGGAGCCACTTTCCACTTTGGATCTTGGTTTATTTCAGTTAGCATTCTTACAAATTTAAGCGGGCTTCTGACAATATAAAATATATAAATAATATGCAGCCCTCCTTGAACTCTCACAAATTTGCCAGCAGTGAGCTTCAAGTGAAAGACCTCAAAATAGCATCATCCAAACAGTAGAACCATTTCTTCCCGTGAGGAAACTTAAAAGTGAATAGCTATGGACTATTTACATTAAAGTGACTTTCTCATTTATTCAACTTGAGGACTCTGAGAAGGGAGGTACCAGCAGAAGAGACAGAGACTGTAGAGCTAAAAATAACCATATAAAACTAAGAAATACTACAGAAACTAACAAAATCATAGTGAAATTGGGGGAAATTAATAGGAGTGAAGGCAAACTAAAGAGACAACAAGTGAATGGTCCAGGTCACTCAGATGCTCACAGATGAATTTCCTAAATTTGGTTCCCTTCTGTATTTTAATACAAGGCTTATAGAATACATTTACAGAGGTGAAAACAAAAATACTTAAAACAAATAGTTTGTTTAAAAAAAATCCTTGGGCAGAGAAGTGTGAGGAAATTATTTCATTCACTTTTGTAGAATGCTCAAGGGAGATGGCACTTCCTAATTTTAAGGCCTAAACCGGAAAATAGGATATAATAGAACATGATGGAAGAAGTTAGGGACAGCTGTGTTGAAGCTGTACAGTAGGAAAAGCAATGGCATTATAAAAAGGATAAATTTAGACTTGTGGACTGAGGGTAAAAGCTTTTTGTACCAAGCAGTACTTTTGTTTCTGATCCAAATAAGAGAACACAAGCCATTGATTCTGAAGTGCTCTCATCAGCTCACAGTGCTGCAAGTCTTTCAGCTCTCACATCACTATCAGTCTGCAGACCTTAGTTACAGGCCTTGGTTTTAGCTCTAAGTTAAATGGGCTCATTTTGCACAAAAAACAAGGCACATATAATTTATCTGCAAGTCAAATGCAAAAAACCACAAAGTTCCTTTTCAGTCACACCGGACCCAGGTTACTGTACATGCTGTTCCCAGCAGTTTGTAATGAAACAGTTTTTCCTTCAAGATAATCCTTAAAACTACTTTCATATATTACAGGGATACTCCCTTCTTGTCTGCACTGTTGGGGAAATATTACAGTAACGCTGCTCAGTCATTTGATAGTTTACCTGAGTGGGGTCAGTGCCTGGCTGGCACTACAGCTATGGAAAAGACTGGGAATGCCTTAGGACTGACAGGGAGCATAGAAAGTTAATTTATGAAAAGGAAGTCGTCCTAAATTTTTTGCTTATGATGGCTGCTCATAACACTTAACTTCTATTTTATCTCCTATAGGACTGGATCCTGTTTAAATGCTATAATGTAGGGGGATATGGGTCAACACAGCTAAAAATGGCCTGTCCCTCTATATTTCATGTATCTGTAGCCACACAGACAGAATGTTATTGAATAGATTGGATTGTGAAAAACAGTGCTCCTGTTTACCTTTATTGAAGAAGGACTCTGATCTATTAATTTAGCAGTATAAGATACAATCGATGACCCCAAGCTTTCTGTCATTCTTGTGAGTTACACAGCTTGCCTTTCCTCTGAGTTATTGAACAGGAAGACAAAAATTATTATTTCATCCATAATTCTATCTGCATCGATAGGTGAAATATATAAAGATATCCCAGCTCAGATTACTTTTTGAATTTAAGGTTATACATGCTGTTTTGCAACAAGGGAAACAGAATTTTCTCCTGGTCTGCCTGTGGTGGTTTTTTAGAACTTGAAGGGGAGCTCCATATGAAGAGAACTGTAATGTTAGCCAACCTGCCAATCAAGACACTAATCCTCCACACATCTCCACCGTCAGGAGACAGATACCTGGAAGCTGGTATGTAGGAGATAAAGAGGAAAGTTGGACAGGAACCAGAAAATGTTCAAAATAAAAACTAGATACGTATGTCCGGATATATTTTCCTTCTAAAAAAATCTAATAGCAATGATACCAAAGAATTTCATCCTCCACAGATTAAACAAAGCTGTATGCACATACCCAGGGCTGTTGGAACCCAAGGGGTACTTAGAAGCAACCAAGTACAGTATTTTGTCTTCCCTGCATTTCCAGACAATAAAGGCACAGTGCTCATCAAAGGGGAAATTATTGCGCTGGTTAATTTTGAGTTACCTCAGTGACTACAGAAGGTATATTTGACTATTTAAAGAAGTATGCAATGTTTTCATATCCAAATCTTCACTTTTTGATGCAATGAAAACACAGTGAATCAGATAAACAAAAACTGAGTGTCCCAAACTCACTTGGCATTGAATAGTAAGCATTATGATCTTTTATCCACCAAGAAAGAAAGAAACACCACAACTATGCTGTCTACTTCTGTTTTCTGACACATTAGTTTCAAGCATATAAATTGGAATAATTTTTTAAGCAAATTTTTTCTTGTCAGAAGTTATTTTCAGATATAATTCCTAATGTGATTTCTGCCAGCAAGTCTTGATCTGTAGCATATACACAGGCCATTCATAACAATAATTTAACACTCAAAGTTTAGCTGTTTCGACCAAGAACATAAATTTCAAGAAATGTTCATGCTCAGTGACACACTGATCACGTTTTTAAGATTAGGTTTATCTTGAAACTGCCTGTGAATACTTGTAGTTATGAATGAGAATTTTGGCTTTTTGTGAATACTCCTGCAATACTTAAAATTGGCCGGTTCACTAAATGTTCCTGCCAGTAAAGTAATTTGCTGGAATACTGTTGGAAAGCAAATACAGAAGGGGTGTGAATACAGTCGAAGAGAATTCATTTGCAAATCAAATGGATGGTGGAGGGGGAGCTGCATTCAATGAATTCAACAAAGACACTGTCACAATAAATACAAGAACATTTGGCAAGAGTAACCTTTGCAAGACTTGCTATCTGTGTTCTGCTGAGGTATCCATAGATGTGAAGTTCCCATCTCTGGGTAGATTTCTGTCTATTCCAACAGATGTAGAACTGGCCTGTTGAACAGCTTGTAGACTGGGGTTAACATTTGCAGCTAGAACTGAAATGGCTTTTCTGAAGAGAAATCACTGTATAAATAATTGGCCATTGTGTATGGGATGAGGTAAATTTATGTAATGTTTTATTCCTATTTTATCTTTTATTAAACAAATGTACCAGATACTACCATTATTGTCATGACAATGTGGAACAGAAACCCCTAAAAGCTGTGAATTGTACATTAGGTACAACTAGCTATAGGATATTTATATTCCCACTCTCCCACTCAAGACAGCACAGAAAAATAGTCTGTGGCATTAAAAAAACGGGGTACTATTATTTTCTCCTAAAAATCATGAAGAAACTGAAAAACAGCTCTGTTTACCTCATACTTCATGACAGTAGGAAAGCCCACTCCCCCAGCTGTGGTCAGTTGCCTCAGGAAAAATTCCTTCTCCACAAAAACCACATTACTGCTACCTGTCACTGGTTGCTCACAGCTGACCCCTCCTAAGCATATACTGGTACTGTGCTAAAAAAAGTGGATTTGATTAACTCATATTTCTGCAAAGAGCTGCCAACCTATTCACTCTTGCAACCCGAAACAGCAACTGGGGCAAGGAGCTTCCTCTTTACCCTGGCCTGTACAACAATGGTATCAAAACCTTGACAGGAGATTTTAGAATTTACCAAAACAGTAAGCAATGCATTTCTGTTTTCTGAACTTTTGTAAGTCATCCAGCAGTGAAATAATATAGCTACATTTCTCAAATCTTCTCTATGACCTTCCAGGTTATACTGTAATTGGTTAAAGAAGACAACTTATGGCTTGACAATTTAAGCATATATACATTAAAAAATATTAATTGTATTAATTTTCAATAGAAATCATAGAGTTTAAAAGTAGAAAAATACAAAATTGAAATGAAGATAAACCATTTTTTTTAAAATGTTTGTCCTGACTAATATATCCAATGTTTTGGTTTCATTAGATTTCAAGGTGAAAACTGTAAACTTCTTTTGCAAATCTGTTAAATTCTGATAGCATATAGTTGGTATCTGCAGACGCTCAGGAAAAAGAAATGCATTGCAAAGCTTTCCTGATATCTTTTAATTACAATTAAAAAAATTTTTAAAAAAGGTTGTATATCTGAGTTAGGCAATGACACTTGTATGGAGGAGCTTCCAGTTGAGTTATAGAAGATAGGATAGCCTATACTTGCTTTTTCAATGAGAATGCCCAGAGGAGGATTATGGTACACTTGGTCAGTGCTGAATTTGAACTGTGTTCTAGAGATGAAAGCCCATGAACTAATCTGTTGAGCTCTGAAGTCCAGTGCTGTGCTGCTTTATAAAAATCCTATTAGCAGTGTGACAGAGGGGTCAAAAGATAAGATAGCAGACAGCTGGAAATGATGGATTAGACAAATACTTTAGACAAGAAAGGTATTTCTTAGCCATGTTGTGCTTCCTGGCTGTATAATACATGGTTAAGCACTGGTGACTAAAGGGTGACTAATTCCTCTTGTACTGCTTGGCAACTTGTAAGGTTTTGAAGTGCTTCTGTGCTGCCTGCTGGGCTCTCTCATGTCATGATGACTTAACATTCACTTCATCTTCAGCAAGTCATCAGCTAAGAAATGCATATGGCATATATAATTAGCAAATTTGACAAGTTTCATACATTTTGTACATTTTGCTTCTCATAACCTCTATATTCTCTATTGAGGGGTTCCTGCTGCTTTGCAATCCCATCAGTGTATGCATTTCCCTGATGTAGGTAATTGGCCTGGCTCAAAGTCCACCCAAATATCTAGAAAGAATCCCAGTTATGCCCCCAAGTTTTAAATGAATCTTCCCTCAGAAATCAGTATTGCTCCTGGAATTTAATTTACAAAAGAATAACATAAGCAGATTCCTGAAATATCAAACATCAAAAAAGTGTTGTTTCCTCTCTCATTCCACCCAAGGCAAATGTTGGGATGTGCTCAACTGGCAGTTACAACCAGAGCATTTCAACTCTGAAACAATAAATAGTACTTGCCCCTTGTGATCTGCTGTGAAAAAAAAAAAATCTTTACATTCAAATTCTGATAAAAGAGGTTAATATCAGTTGTTCAAAAAATATTGTTCTACAGGAGTGTGTTTTTCTTAGTCTTTCAGCATATTTTGTGTTTTACTGTTAACAAAAAACAAACTTGAAATTCTGACTACAAGATAACTCAGTTCATGCTGAATTTCAAAGCAGACAAACCAATACCTGAGGTTTCAAATTTAAGGGAGTCAAACTACAGAAGTAATAACTAGATAAGGAGCCAGTGACTTGAGTAAGGAAAATTAATCTTATTTTACGTGAACATGAACAAATGCTGAATTCCTGCAAGACCAAAGCTCCAATGCTATCTGCAGTTTGCATCCCAAAGTGGAAACACAGAAGGTCCACAGTGTGCTTTTCAAACGGTATGTCAAGAAAAAGCAGTGAAACTACAAAGTACCAAGGAAGAAATCATTAAAAAGAATTTGTCAGAAAGCTTTGCAGAAAAGTGAAATGAACAAAATCTTAATGAACTGGATTTTGCAAAGGAAATTAAACAATATAAATTTCTTTTCTTCCCCCCCCCCCGCTTTATAGAGTGAAAAAGAACAAGGAATGGAGTGCTCTGAAGACACAGCAAGAGGTAACAATAATCTTGGTATACTTAAAAGTAGAGTAATTAAGAACATATAAAGACAGAACCAGAGGCCACCCAAGTTATTGAAATATCACTCTCCTTTGATCAGAGTAAAGACAAACAGTAAATACTTAGTTCAACATGTTCCACAGACCATACACCTTGCAGTCAGTGACACTTTGCAGCTACACATCTTTTCTCCTACCTTATAATAAAGTTCAAATCAAGTTCAAAACCAACAGCTGAAAATATTATATGGTGTAGTAGGGGGAAAAAAAAAAAAGCAAGAGCATCCCTGCAGTATCACAGGATTGGGCAGAATCCCAGATAATCACAGAAAATGTAATCCCCTCCTAGATAGGAAGACAACATTCCTCCCATTTCCCATTTCAATCTCTGTGGTTTTTATCAGTCTGACCTGATGAAACTTCTCTACCTGATTTCGAATACCTAAATCAGTGTAACTCGAGATGTGAGTTTTCGACACAGCAATCAGGAGCCAGATAATGCATCTGGATGTAAGAGGAGCACTGAGATACTGCCACACAGTGCTACTGGAATTACAGAGATTAATACAAGGACTGGAAAGCTCATAGGAAGTTGCTAAAAAAGGAAATAGTGACATTGGATATTGAGGATGGAGAGAAGGAGGTCCTGCAAGACTGGATGCAACCAGTCTGCTTCAAGGGGTGGTAGTTTTCAGGGAGGTGGACACAAGACAGTTTGCACCAACTTGTCCAGAGACCATGGAAAAGGCAAAAAACCCCCAAAAAACAAAGAAGTATGAGATAATTTTTTTTTTCAAATTAAGTACAAGTGAGAAAAGCTTAATAGTGTATAATTTCATATTTTTCTTAATTATTAAAAATTTTTGCTGGAGTTCAGGATTTATGAATTGAAATTTAATGGAGATTAAAAACTGCATATTAGCTCATTGCAAGATGGATAAAATCTGCCCACGAGTGACATACTTGCAAGAAAGACTATTGTGACTTTAGGATATATCAAGTAGGGAGCAATACATAAGTGACATCTTATTTAGATTTCAGGATTTAGTCCTGCAGAATTCTTTTGCTAAAACTCTTGTAAGTAATGAGAACCACATATTTTTATTATTCCTATCAAAAAACAGTAAAAAAAAAATCCAGTATTTTGACCAACTCTAGAGGCAGTTACCACTCAATTTCCCATTAGTACTGACAACACATCAACAACTTAGAATCATTAGATGGTTTGGGTGGAAGGAACTTTAAAGACTGTCTTGTTCCAACCTTCCTCCCCTGGGCAGGGACACCTTTCACTTGACCAGGTTGTTCAAAGTCCCATCCAACCTGGCCTTGAATTCCTCCAGGAAAGGGGCATCCACAGCTTTTCCCAACAACCCCTTCCAGTGTCTCACCACCCTCACCATGAAAGGTTTTTTCCTCCTATCCAATCTAAATGAAATGTGTCCTTTTGAATATTAGATAACTAGAAAATGTTCCATAATGTAATATTCCTTTTCTATGTGACCTGCTAAGGATTTTCTGACAACATAGAGCAATAAAAATTAGGATTTTTAGTGTCAGACATTACCTGCTTCCATTTTTTTCCCTTCTCTAGTAACAGTATCACAGAAAACATGACTTCTTTTGGTACTCAGAGATTGAAAAGCTCAGATGAACTCTGCACATTCCAAGAACAATTTAATTATTTTTATTTGCAGTAAGTGGCAAACCATGTTATTGCTGCTGAAGGATTGTGCTTAGGAAATTAGGCTTTTTCCCACCACAGACAGAAACACCCTGGTTTTTTGAACCATTAATTTAATATCCCTCCTAAAGTGCTTTTAAAGAATTGTAGTGTTAACACTGCACATAGAGTCACTTGCCTGGAAAATACTCTCTATCTTTTAATAATTTCCATCTTTTAATGTATATTTTGCCATCAAAGGTGGAGCAACACTTAGTCCTTGCTATAAAGGACTCTCAGTATCACTGTGTGAGCTGCTCTGTGTGTTATACTTATTCCTTCAGACAGGTAAAACTGTCTACTATGGTGTACACCCCTTTGCTTACACTGTGCCATGTATCCCTAGAAATACCCATAGAAACATTTTATGTGCATCACTAAGTATTTTTCAGTGAGCAGACACTCCTGCCATTTTTGTCTTGTGCTCAGAAGCTGTCCCAGGTTACATCTCCCCTCTCAACTCTTGTGGCTTAAAAGAAATTATGTAAAACTGAGTCCTTAGCTGAGAAAGTTAATACAGATCCCACATTTTCATTCAAGCTGACAAGGCACCTGGGCCAATTTGATGCCATTTCCAAACAAGAACAGACAACACAAATCAGTATTAAAGAAATGGGGTGTTTGTACCTCAGTCATAATTTCCCCACAGCCTTTAGAAAATCCTCTGCAGAACATTAGATACTGATGCTGTTTAGAAGGGGCACAACAAAGTCATCTGTCACCTGAAATACTTTTTTGGGAAAGCTTTTAGACTAGTAAAATCCTGAAATGGAGTGATATGAAAGCAGAATGGTTTTTTTCTCTTTATATTACAAGTTCCAATGAGTTTAAAGGTCTAAATAGCATAGCAAGCTTGTCTGAGGAATAGTACAGCCAGTAGATTTTACATAATGTGGTAGATGGGATTCTATGTTGATGAATTTGGCTTATACTGCACTTAAAATAGTAGTGGCAGAAAACTTTCCTATTACCTTAGAGTAACTTGCTGTAAATCAGTATAAACTCTATTACTTACAATGCATCATTGTGCCCCAGCAACTGGAAACAGGACTTTATGTCTGCACAGACAGAAAAGCTATAAAAAAAAAAGCTCCTCTCCCCAGAATAGTCACCAGGGTTGTGAGCATGACAGAGACATCTTCAAAACCACAGGAAAAATTAACTTACTGGTCAAGGGAGTGATCAAATATTAGGAATCAGCACATAGAACAAAATATAAACAGTTGCAGCTCCTCTTGTTTTAAATACAGATGCCCTGTAGATATAGAAGACTAAGTCAAATTACTAATTTGGTCTAATATCTCTTATTTGATCTGTTATTTATATGATGTAAAGTTCTGTTTCACATGGAATATAAATTTATACACATTTTGAAGAACATAAAAAAATACATACATTCTGACACATGCACACATAGATCTTCTGTCTCCACTTTCATCTCCTTTCATCCATCTCTCTCATCACAGATGCACACACACACCTCTGCTCAAATGAAATAACTCTCACTGCTTGAGTTGGCTACAGTCTTGAGTTCAAACTGGTGATTTTTTTTTTCTTCTGTGTTCACATCTCTATTTTTTCTCTACAGGATTTAAAGCTTGAGAAGCATGAAAGATAGAGTGAAAATAAATTTGAATTCTATATTACAAAAAAATGTGAATATCAAAAGATTCTTTCACAGCTGTGTGACTGCTGGCATTTGTAAAGAGTCAAAGAATCCTGGAATACAAAAAGGCAGAAACACAGTTGGTTTTTCAATCAAGTCTATGGAGAAAAAGCAAAAGAAAAAGTCTATAGGAACAGCAAGAAGGTCTAGGGGTGGGTGACAGGTAAAACCTATTTCCTTAATTTAAACAGTCATTTCTAGAATCACTTGAGCAGGAGGTTGATATGAAAGATTGACATATTCAGTTCTACTCTTTAAACTGTGCTTTGCATTTTACCAGCAGCGTAAGGAAGAAGATGAAAGATGTCCTTCCTTACTCCTTCCTTAATTGAAGTGTCTATTTAGAATGACATTTAATAAAAAAAAAAAAGATACAATTTTTGTGTAGTTATTATTTGTGTTACCAGAGCATCTAGGATTTCCAGTCACAAACCAGAACCGTGCTGTGACAGTGATTCAGGTGCTGAGAGATGACTTGGTGTGCCATATTCTGCAATGCTAATGGGCAGAATGAGGCAGGACAACTTTAATCCCCCCAGTAAATTCCTGTCTGCTGTTCAAAAACTGTAGCAAAAAAGATCATCCGTTGCTAGAAAGTTTCTAACTCAAGAGGAACAACTGCACACAAAGACTCAGGGAGGTGGTGCTGCTCAGTTTGCCCTATCAGCAACCTAATAATGTCTTGTACTCTCCTGGGAACAAGTGTTGAAAATAATATCAAATATAATTTTGAATGCAGAAGGAAAAACTTTTCACCAGTTCTTCTGAAACATTTTAAAAGAGATAAAGTTCTTAGTGAAGTAGAAGGGAAGCTACTCACAAAAGGGCAATGCCTGTGCTCAGTTTTATAATCTTCCATTATTTGATCCTTTCCATTTCCCTACTTCTTCTAAGCCTCAAGTCATCCTTGCTTTTCATGGATTCACCAGCTTCCAGGCTGATACCAATTACAATACCTCATCTTGTGTGTGTTCTGTATTAACACCGGTGGTCTTGCCTGTGTCACTAAAATTCTGCTCTGAGGTTTTCAACAGAACTTGTAGTTACTTAGATACAGATTTACCCTAAATTGCAAAAATTTTGGATCTCTCTTTTTTTTAGAGTCTGATCCATTAGAGAAACTGTTCTCTTTGGGTTAAGTCTCTTCATTGTAAAAGGTTCTTCTAGTCTGGTCAAGAAATGAAAAGGTGAAGAAAACCGGACAGTTTGGATCCTGTGCGCCAAAGAAGAAGAAGATGCTTGCTGGTTTCAGGAATTCATTCTGAATAGAACTGAAATATTAGGTTTGTTTCTGTGTTCTCACCAAAAATGCACACAAAACCTTACAGACACTAACAGCCACATCAGTGAGTTGGTTTTCACATCACATGGCTCCCTGCTAATGGCAGAGGGGTTCCAACTAGATGACCTTGAAGGTCTCTTCCAACTGAAACTGTTCTATGATTCTGTGACTACAGGTCCTGTTAGGAAAAAACAGAAGAAGCCAGAACTCAGAAACCTTATAAATATGGCAAGCTGATAGCCAAAGAGTTGAATCTGAAAGCAAGATGCAACCAATGTTGTTTTATATGGCAGCTAATGAACTAAACCGTAGGAAAAAAAACCCATAAGCAATACTGAAGCATTTTTTAGACTCTTTTTTAATATGCTATAGGCCAGCACTGTTGGAGGAAATGCTGTTCATTTGAATTCTGCCAGAAATTTGTTAGAACTTTTCACTTGTTAGTTTCTTTCTATATTTCAGTACATTGGGTGTTACAATTTTTAAAATGAATAACTGATTTTTTTTTTAATGTTTCCTACCTGTTGGCTCTCAAACTGACAAACATACAAAGCCTAACAGATACGCACACAAATTATTTTATTTTGTGGGGAAAAAATAGGATAAAATTTAGTTATGGATTCACATGGTTCAGATCTTTGGACTTGGTCTTTAGGTTTGGTTCAGTCTCCTCTCTCCAAGTATTTCTAAGCCAGAATGTCAGCAGCTCACAAAAGCATCTATTTATTGTGGTGCAGAAATGGTATTTTCCTGTGTACATGTCATATAAAAGTGTATCATATGGAAATAGCATAGTTGCTAAAATATAAAGTTAAATGTCAATTGGAAGAGAAAGTATTTGATCTGTATCTTTTGTGGACAGTTTGCCCTTTGGATAAGCAGCTCCTGTAACTATGAAAAACTGGGGAATGCTTTGCATATACTTTGCTTTTTCCACATAGACCAGTATAATGTTTTCCAGCAGAGTAAGCTGTCTTTGTCCCTAAAAGTGAACAGGATAAATGCAGATGAGCTATGGGGTGATAGTGTCATTTGGGGCTGAGCTTACCTATGGTGAAAGTGTCATTTAAGCAGCTACCTCAGTTTGTTAAAAATCCCATTCCAAATATTAGATGAGTGTAACTAGAACAGCTGGGTTTTGGAAAAGATTTTAAGCAATTTTATATTGTAACTACAACAATTTCACTGGTGAAGAAATCAATGTATACCTATGTGTCTGTATATATGTATCATTATAATCAAAACATTCTGCCTGCTGTCACATGGGAATTCAGCAATTCCCTCAAATTGGAACAGCCTAAAACAAGAGTACCAGTGTGTACAACCAAAGTTTTTGTTTGACTGCCACCCAGTTCTATGTAACACAGCCTGACAAGATACAAAACCCAAAGCTAACTAGGCAATCTACAATAAATAAATACATACCTCTAATGAGCTGAAAAAGGTAAAAGGTCAGAGGCTGAGCTTTTGACAGTCTAAGGAATGTGTCTAGTTATTGGAACACTAGCTTTTGACATGACAGTCATGACATGACAGCTTTTGACAGTCAACTGATTTTGTATTCTTTAAGTAATACTTGAAAAAAAATTATAAGTGCTTCTCAGATGAGAAATAAAGTAGGATCACGTAAAAAAAGATCTTTGTAGTACACCCTCAGAATTGTTTTTTATTTCTTATTTTATATTCCATTTTTGAAGGCTTCCTTAAAGTCTAAATCCCGAATCAGCTTTTATGAAAGTGGCTACATCAAACTAAGCTGCTCTCAGTGGGCACATCATTTGAAGGTGGCAATGCCAGAAGAGAAGCTGCCTTTTTAGAAATGCCTGCATTTTAGCTAACTGCCTTTTTTCCCTTGACCAATTCTAAGTGGTAAACTCTTCAAACTTCCATTCAGCTCTAGAAAAAAAAATTCTTTTGTTTGCGAATACCTTAAAAAAATATATAAAACAACAGTGACACTTCTATCACAAACTCAGGCTTCAGAAGAACGTTAAAATACTGGTAAGATTCACATGGAATTAATTTCTCCTTGTTACATAGGTATCAGCTCAGGGCAGGAAGTATAAAGTTGATTTCTTCTCCCACTCCCATACAAACTACAGTCTCAAATGGGTGGCTCAGTGTCTTGTCAATTAAATGCCCAAACTTTGTGTACCCTGCAACAATAGGCATCTCAAGCTCAGAATCCCTCTCTTTGTGGGTTTTGATAAAGACAATAAATTTTAAACAGATTAGAAATGAAAAACATACATTTGACCAAACCAGTCATATCATTCCATAACTATATACAGCACAAATTAGCCCCGAAGATTAATTCTGTCCACAGCAAAAAAACAACCCCAAACCACTATTCATTAGCAATTCAGTGCTCAGTCAGCAAGCACTGAGGGTTTCCTTTGCTGTAAGTTTTTATGACCTTTGTCAGCACTGCTGGTCCCAGACTGATCCTGCAGTCCATGCAAGCCCTGCCCTGTGAGTAAGGGAGGTACAAATACCTGGAGCTCAGACTCCAGAGTGCCTCGTGGATAACAGACAGACCATCCAGGGAATGTTGCTGACTTTTATATTACACACCAATCATCGTATTTACCCACACTTGTGAGCAACTGCAAATGAAACAAGGATTGCTTTAACACGAGGTTTTGAAGAGAAAATAAGCAGCCCAAGGAGAATATTTAGCTGTGTGCTTCAATGTTAGCTGTGTTTTATGACACAGCATTTCAGTGGTGAAAGTACAGTGATATTCCTAAAGCTTTTTTATGCCCATTTAATCCACACTATATTGCATTTGTAACAAGCAGCAGTATTTTTGCCCCTGCAAGGCTGACAGAGCTGCCTGGTAATCATGCTATTCTAATATTGAATAACTGATCTTTAGTATTATCCCCTTAACTAAGGGATACATTTCATAACACAAACTGTGGGAATAGCAGTGCACTTTTAATAGCAGATGAATTAGCTCTCTGCAATTTTTCCTATTGTCATTCTCCTTCTGTTGGTTAGAAATAATCTAACAAAAATTTATTACAAGGCATAAAACATGAGCAGATTGCCTATCTAGCAACTGTTTATGTAATTTGTGAAATATTTATACTGAAGTCTTATCATTCTTCATTTTCACATATTTTGATTTTGCTATTTCCTTTTTCCAGGAAAAAAAAAAAGAACATGTCATGCTGTAAATTCAGATTTCTTTTTTCTTTCTTTAAACTTACTTTAGTGTGTTCTGACATTTTCAGGAGACTAGGCTGACAGTTAGACATTATCAGTAACTCATTTAAAATTGTCTTTAAAACGATCTTAGTTGTCTCTTATGTCTTTCAGTTAAACATGAATTGTAAATACCATTAATATGATGTTTCAAACTAAGATTCAAGCTAACTGCTTTGCAAACCAACTACTGCTCTGCTACATCAAAGGATCATTAAACCTGCCATCGAAAATGCAACCACCACTCGGGTGAAGCAGAGGAACAATAAACAACAGATGCAAAACCAAAAAGAAGAGCGTTATTTTAAAACTACTGGGAAGATTGCTGTAAGCAGGAATTCCTGTAATCTGCCTTCAAGACAGGTTTGTAACAAAATGAGTCTGTGTGAAGCACCTGAAGAAACAGGTAACTGAGAATATGGCTCCTGAGGGCTCCATGCCAAGATGTCCCCAGGCAGGACCTTCTGGGAGCAATGGACAGGCCATGGTTGAGAAAGATGATTGTGGTTTGTTTATAATGTATTAATGGATCCAAGGGAAAGTGCCATGTGCAGCTGCAGCTTTGTGTCAACAACGAACTGCTTTAATTTTGACACTTCAATTAAATTTCTGAAAAACTAATAGGAAAGAAATTTTGATGTGGTGGCTAATTCTTCCTCAGAGTCTGAAAGAACCACTTTGAGAGTGATGGTGGTCAGAAATCGAAGTACAAAGGATGGAGACAATCACAAGAAGTATCCTAGCACTTAAAATTTCACATTTTTCTTACCAAATCAATACTTTGCCAACAAATTTCCCAAATTTAGAGGAAAAGACATTTATAGCCTTTGCAGTTATATGCAGCAAAGTTGGCACTTGTATAAGCTATTAAAGATGTACTTAATTAACTTAAATCAACTACAAATCTTTTTATGAGGAATAGGAATGAATGGCAAAGAAAACTGAACTGAACTCCAGTGACTGACATTTGAACATTTCAATTGCATAAATATCCCTCCATATCCAGCAGTGCTTCTTAATCCATGAAGTTTGGAATTGTGTGACTAATACTGCCATTAGCTAGATTTAGGATTCCTGATTATTTGGGACTATACACAAATTGCTTTGTAGCAGTTCAGTTGCAATATTAATGCAGCAAGTGATCATTGAAATGCACAACAGCAGCAAAAAGGCAAACGCAGCCATTTGTTTTCCAGCCAATCTGATATAAGTGTAATTCATATCACTGTAATGAGCTCTGCTTACTTCCTGTCCTTTTTGAAGTCTCTACAACTTCTCAAGGGCAAAATTGTTTTCTAAATACATTCTACATGCATTCAGTCTTCTCTGTTGAAGTACTCTAAGAATGAACTAAAATAGCTCTTATTTATACATAGACCCCGTCCTCATAATATTTGCATGTTATCTGGAAGCCTGTAGACTTCTAAATCCAAAAACATCTCAAAGTCATACACGAATTTCTTAAGGATCAGGAAATTTCTTAAGGTCAGAAAAATAAAAAATGCAATTACCAACCAAGAGTAAATACTTAAGGTGCTTTACGTGACTACACATGTGACAGAATAACAGATAATGCTACTGTTTTAGCACACCAAGCCACATCAGCATTGATACCCCAAGGAAGGTTGGCATGGAGTAGCTAGACTGTTTGCTGGTTAAAAACCAAACAAACAGCAAAACCCACTATCCATCTCCCCCCTCAGAACACCCGAAAACAAAACCCCAAACAAACAAAAAAACCCTAAGAACAAGAACAACAAAGAAACAACCAACCACAAAGCAAAAAATCCAAGCATCTCATCTTGTTAAGCACCGTCTTTAATGAATGCTAAACTCATTTTATGAAATAAAAACAACGAAAGGAAATAAGAAGAAACCATTTCTGATCATCTGGCTCTCTTACTTGTAGTGTCTTCCATCCTAATAGTGCTTTTACTGACAAATGTTGCTTAAACTCCTTGGGTGTCAACCCCTGACATTCAGGTACCTCTTCTAAGAGAAGCACTTAGGAAACTGCAGGTAGAGCACACATAGTCCTGAACAGCTGAATATTCTCTTCAATATGCTGTAGCTTTATCTACTGCTCTCAAATCTATCTGCTGGCTCTTTCTTTCTGTCAGGAAATAGATAAGAGGCAAAGATGGCCTGTGAAGGCACCACAGACACACATACACTTCACTAGAAGTGGAGAGATTTCAGCCCAGCTTAGGTAAACCAATTTTTTTTAGTCCTTACTTATCCTGCATCTTGCCAATTCATCCCCGACCAGTGTCCCTTGATTTTCACAGTCCTGCTTTGAGACACAATGAATCTCAAAGCTTCTGGACAACATTGGAATTGTTTGTTCCAACACTGAATCCATTGATAGTCCTTGAAAATAGTCAAAAGGACAGTCAATGCCAGAATGAAACTATTATTAGAAAAATATGCAGTTAAAAAGCTGTACTTTGCTTAAATTTCTGGCACCTGAATGATCACATATTTTCAACAGCCAAAAGGATTCTTCCTCTTTTCTTCATAATAATTTAAGTGTCTCATGTAGTATGATTTTAAATATATCAGACTCATCATAACAATCTGCAATTCTATTCACATGTTCCAATATATGTTCAAACAAAAGGAAAAGGTTCTCTACCTCTGTAATATGTGCTTTTCTTCAGTATGTGTTATAGTCAATATTTGTTAGCTGTTATTAAATAAACAGCACTATTTATCACAGAACTATGATTGGTATGTTGCATGTATGTAACCAAGGACTATTTCAGCTATTTTGTCTTTCTCTCCTCTATTGAAACAGGTATGAATTAAAAATAATTAAAAGTCAACATTAGCAAGTAACCACGTAGATTTAAACCAATGCTCTCGTTTCCCAGATCGTTCATACATACACACTCACCAAAACCCACCTCTTTCTATAGCAAGGGAAATTATTCACCAAAGTCTAGAAAATAAACTTTCAGACTGGTCTCTGTCTCTCCACAGATTATCCCTTTTGGAAGACATTCTATTTCTTCTGTCCAATTCCCCTCTCACCCCCCCCTTTTTTTTTTTTTAAATTTAATAACATTATTTTACATTTTATGTAAGCATTGTACATGCTCATGCAATAAAATGAACTGTAAATTCAGAACAGGCTGCAAAATTGGGTTTGCTGTGGAATTTCAAAATTGCACCAAGCAGTAAATGACAAATAGGGGTTCACCCACATCTATGCATGGGGACACACTCACATACATATAGGCCATTATGATGACTCAGAAAATTTTGGCTCTTGAAACAGGCTGTTCCTTACAAATCCTCCCTTTCCACATGTCTGTTTTCATTCCATATTTACCAGATGTCACAACTTCACTTTTATTCATACATCACAAAACAGACTCAATGCTGTTCTTTTCTGTAAGGTTTAAGGATGACAGGTGGAAAAACAATTTTAGTAATCCCTTCATTGCCTACTCCTTGTCACTTTAAAAAAGTGTTAGAGGAATGCTTGAAGTTCTGCCCCAGCTAAAAAATCATTTGGAAATCTTTGATCCCTGCTTCTAAAATATTGGTTTAATTGGTCCAATTTCAGTCAGGCTAAATTAAGCCTCCTGCTATTGAAGTAGTGTAACACTGCAACAGTTGCCTTAATTTAATTTTTGCTGTCTGAGGGCAGAAAGGCCCATGTAGTCCATCCAGGAGGTACTGATTCACTTATGGCAGGTGTAGCTGAGAACACAAAAAACCCTTTCACTAAGAATCTGCACTCCAAATTCAACAAGTGCTGGATGTGCCAGGTATAGACAAGGAAAACCACGCTGGGTTTATCACCTTTTTTTTTTCCTCCACAGGTATATACTGTATTAAATGTGAATGTAGCATTTCACATTTAACCTACATTTCCTGTTAAAGGTGAAACAATGCACAATATTGTCAATCACCCTCCCTCATTACGGTGGCAAGCGATCCTCTTTGGAAATTTCTCAGACTGACTAAACATCCTCCAACCCCAAGTCAAACATACTCACTTTGCCATGAATCATCACAAGGGCATTTTTTAAAATTACTATTCAGAAGGGGCTTGCTTTGACCAGCATTTTCTTTGCATATCAAAAAGTCCATTCTATCACAATTGCTATTAATGAAAGAATCAGAAAGGAAGAACAGTCCTTCTTATCTTCTCACCATCAATTTCCTCAGCAGAATCAGCAGGAAATTAGATCAAAGGCTGCCCTATCCAGCAGAAGGTATCCATTTCCTGACCTCCCTTTTTTCCTCATTTGCAGTTTGGAAAGTATTTCCTTTTCTTTCCTCCTCCTGCTCACCTTGTTCTCTCACCCCAGCCTTTTCTTTATCAGCAGAGCGTTCCTCCATCCAGGCCTTGTCTTTTGACCCAAGCAGCCAAAAACTCCTTATTGCTGCTCTGGGCTCTGAGGATTTCTGTACCATAATGTGCAGGTGGTTCAGAATTCAGGTCTACTTTGCAAGAGTATAAATAATTGCACAGCATAGAGGTGAAATTGGGCTGTGTCCTAAGAGCACAGCCCCTCTCAAAGCCTTCTGCAGGTCCCCACCCACCTGCTTGCAAGAAGGGGTTATGAAGTTAGGAGTGTATGAAGCTTCCTTTTAAGTGAAATGGCCCTGTCAAGAACAGGAATTGTATAGGATCGATTTTATTAACACATGAAGCCTAGATTATTTATTTTTAATGGAAGATTATTTGTTTAATCCCTATTAAATCCTACAGTGCATTTTTGCAAGACAACTAAAGTAAGAATAAATGAAAAGAGAAAAAGAGTAAGGTTTTATATTCTATTCACTTACTTTGAGATAGACTAACTTCTTTGAGTATGAAGAACATTTCCAGGAAGATGGGTTTACACAACAGTATATAAATAGCCCCAGCTGAGGATGTAACAACTGCTTTCCCTCCCCTAACACTGAGCAGGGCAGTAACTAGAATTGAGCTGACTATGGAACTGGAATATTTTGCAGCTTAGATTTCCTCAATAAGGCTAAGCCAGCTCAAAAGATTTCACTGTTGCTCTAACACACAAGCCTTTGATGTTTCCTCATCTTTACATCATAGAAGGAGCTCAAAGGGTTAATTAAAATTTAATGATATCGGCAGTACTTTGAAAAAGTTATGAACTTGGGTGAGATCAATCACTTTCTTGGACTGTCTGACTTCAAAGCAGACTTTATGCAAAGGAAAAAAAAAAAATAAAATCTCTCATTCTGCATTGAATTCCTAAGCAAGGATTTCCTCATTAGCGGTCTGTGCATGGAGGAGATTCCAAGTTCAAACTGGGAGGAGGTGAGATGCCAAAAAAAAAATGGTTAATCAGAATTTTATGCCTTTGATGCCAATCGCATGTTGAATGAATGCACCACTGCAAACCAGGAAACACTTGAACAGTCCCAAAATAGGAAGTCAGGGATTAAGGGATGAGCAATTTTTTTTTTCCTAATTCACAACTTGTTTGCAGAGATTTAGCTAAAACCTCATTAGCTTGTTTATTCACTCTTAGTGACATTCAGTGAAATGTCAGCTGAAATAACAAAAGTAAACTTTTTAAAAATGTACACATCTCTGGTTTGCATCTGTATTTTTCATTAGTTTACCATCTACATTTTATCTGAGCTGACAGCCTTTGCTTTCTGCACTGTCTTATTCTGACCTGAAGACATTGCTATATTTTCAAAGACAAATTCACTTCAGATGACAAAATTATGTAAATCCTCTATAGGAGATCAAAGTTTACCAGTGACTAGTTAGATTTATTGTGAAGATTAGGAAAAAATTATTTTAATGCACTCAGTATTGACAGTCAATTACCATCTCTGCTCAGAAAAGGCTCTGTGGGGATCCTGAGTCAGCACAAATCTCGTGCCTTCCTCTAATTCCAACATAAACCTACGGTGTAAAGGTGGAAATACACTCTGTGGTATGAATACTCCTGGAGACTGCTTTGAGACAACCCATGAGCAGAGTTGGAGCTCTCTTCCCACAAGGAATCTCACCTGGCAACCTGATTAAGGGTTCCAGAAGAGCTCCACAGAAATCAGGTTGAGAAGTAAGGTCATTAAGTTGTGCTGTATAGTTTAATGCTTATTTATGCTAAAGATATACTCTCAATAGGTTTGTTTTATTTTGGGTGTGTATGTGCTATTTGTTGTTGTTTTGGGGGTTTTGGTTTTGTTTGTTTCGGGGTTTGTTTTTACTATTTGTTAAAACACTGGATTTTGCATTTTCACTTAATCCAAAACACACACACACAAAGCAGACCCTACGAGCTCCTTCCAACATTCCGGAAGACCTACTACAACACCTTTTTTAATTCTTCATATATCCCCAGTATTTTTCTAAATACAACAACAGATAATTCCTCAATACATCCTCATCACACCAGCAAGCTTGCAAAATTCTAGAGTCCTCAAACCTAACCTTATTTATTACAGTGAATTATTTTCCATATTCCCATTACAACAGGCATCCCAACAGTACCACTGACGATTGCTCTTGAACATCTACTTCCTGAGGGTATAAAATCATGGTTTCTAAGATAACTATGTTAGGTATAAAACTTTCAAAGTTGATAGCCCAGTTCTGGAAATTCAAGTAAAGGACTCATCTATCCCACAGGCTCTTATAATATTAATTGTATTTATTATAGTGCAGGACCAGTGTGCTGAAGGGATGGGTGCATTATGACAGCTTTCACTTCAATCATTTATTCAACACCCTCTGAAATTCTATTTGAGGCAACAGTTTAGCCAACTATTAATACCAGTTGTTGGTAATTTTTGCTGTTTCTTGATCAAATTTATGTCCTTCATATTCTCTGTTTGGTTGGGGGTTTTTTGTCTGTGGTTTGGTGGGTTTTTTTTTTTTTTTTTTTTACTTTGGCTAAAACATTGTGGGATCTTTTTCTAAACTTTAGAAGCACATAAATAGCAATAAAGTTTTTGTGACAAAGAAAACCATTAAGAATGATTTTGTAAAAAACACAACTACACAAACAAAATCCCAGACCTTTGCTACATAAAAACCCATGTTAAAAAACTACATCCTGTTTGTCACTGTTTTGGGGGGGCTGGAAGCATGTTCATGTTACCTGGGTGATAGTTAGGAAAGTTTAACACTTAAAACATAGTTTTTAACACTGCACAGAGACTCTCCCATTCTATGCACACTTTCATTTCCAATGAAGTTTCAAGAAGCACAGTGGCTGAACAAAAAAAAAAAAAAAAAAAAAAAAAAAAAAATCGATCCTCTTTTTTTTCAATAAAGTTCATAAAGTCACAGTATATAAATACATAGACATGTCAAACTACTAAAACAGTCTAATCAAGGGCAGATCATGAGACTATACTAAGTGGGTTTTTTTTTAGTTTCTGAGTTTCAGGTTAGAGATGTCTCTTCAAATAACACTTTCAGCCTGGTTTAATTGTACTATAGTAAATCTTGAATTAAAATGAAAGATCTATTATGACACAAAAGTCAACTATCAGTTGTTTGCAAACAAGCATGTGGACAGTTAAGTATAAGTGAATGAGAAGCCCAAAGATTTCAAAATGCTAATCAAATTATTTCCATAAGAGCTACTCCCTACAACCATTTTTATTACTGATGATTACACTTGAGGGGTTGAATGCTGAATACATGGTCAAGACTAACAATCCACCAGCACATGGATTCACTTCCAGAGGGAATCCCATACTGGAAAGATCTATTATACCAGGAAAGACCTCAATGGTTAATGAAAACCAGCTATGACATTTGGGAATTGAAAAGGAAGTCTTGAGAGGAACAGAGTTCGCTTTGAGCTCTCAGACTCTGGGTCTTCTCAAAGACCCTGTGGAGCTGTGACAAACTACTTATTTCACTTTTATAAAAGGATCACATGTCTGAGAAGACCCCAAGGAAGATGTCAGGCAAAGAAACAAAACCCTTTTTGATGAGAGAAGGATCACCTGTCTTAATAAAAGCTTTTATTGTTCACTCCAAAGATTTTTCAGGTTCTTTTCTTTTAAAAATATACAACATTGCCAAATGCAATACAAAATGCCCTTGGCTGTTATCACTGTATCTCTTTCCATGCTTCATTTTTCCCACAAAACCTCTATGCTGTAAAGGGGAAACCAGTCTTAAAAAAAAAAAAAAAATATTTTCTTTTCCTTTTTCCTCCTTCACAAAGAGGTATTGTAAGGAAGACAAACGGGAGAATAAGAAAGGGGGAATTATACACTGTACCCTTTCCAAAGCATATTTATTCTGCCCTAGCACGTGTTTCATTGCCTCTCAAGGGTGCAGTTTATCTGCTTTTGTACTTCCAAGTAGATACAGTGCCTTTATACTACCAGAGCATCTCCTGTTACATCAGTGCCACTCATAATACCAAAAGGATGACACGGATTCAAAGTGTTCAAATGCTGCTGTTCTATTTAATACTTATTAAGTCACAATGTTTTTAAAGATTCCAGATTGGAGGTTTATATCCCTTTAGTATATCTTATTCTTGATAAGTCTGTGCAGAACATGAATTATTTCATCCTGTAGAAGTTGAAAATGGTGAGGGAAAATAAAGAAGGAAAGAACTTGCCCTTCAGAATAGTAGGATTACATTTTAGCAAACTGTCATTTGTATTGGGAATGTTGATCATATGAAGCTTTAACTACTTTTGTGGTTGTTATGCCTTTATGATAGCACATTCAATCAATTCCTCCACTTAATATTATGAGAAGTGTGAGCAACAAGTGAGTTTTGATATGACTTCGTAATTGTGGGAGTACAGCTACACTCTGCATCCCATTGTAATGGCACACTCGTGCAAAATAATTGATTGTATTTAGACTGTCATGTGAGTTTAATATATGGTTGTGAAATCGCTACTTTCTGGTTATTATGACATTCTTAAAAGAGAATCTCAGTTCTGTATGGATTTAAAAGAAAAAGGCACAATACACCAGTAAGATTTAACTTGAAAGTGCAGGAAAGCATGAAACACCTAAAGAACTGTGGTAAGTTGTCCATTCATAAAAGAAGAATATGTATTTAAAATTCAGTGCCTTTGATATAGTACTGCTTTCTGCACCCTTAACTATAAAACTTAATAATTTTATGTGTAATATGAAGATAACTATTTCTGGGTAGATCCAAAGCAGAAAATTATAAAAAATTTCCCATTTTGAGTACATCCTTGCACTGAAGTAACCAGAGTTGCTGTGTTGTTGTATCTGTGATGGTTTAAACACAGACAGAATTGCAAAAAGAAATAAGATACTTCATTAGACAAACTGATTTCACTGGAAAAAGATACACACATGCATAACACCTATTCCTCAGGTCCTAAAGAGAAGCAAAATATGTTAGAGAAGCAATCTAGTTAATAACCTAAACATGTGAGGGAAAGTGTGGTGAACACCTTTGGAGTCCACGAGGGATGATGAACTCCAATATACATTCCCTAAAGAATAAAACTAACCTTTGTTTCAGCAAGTTATTTCTAAGCTGACAGTCACACTCCCCTACAATTACCAGCAACCATTATGTTAAAGTCTTATCACATGGTGGAGCTAAGCATTTTTTGGTAACATAGGATGCACTTTCTGTAACAACTCCAATTTTCAGCTTCTTGCAGCTTCATAGCAAATGTGTTTTCTACTGAAGCCAAATCTTCCTTGCCTGGCCTTGGAGGGAGAAAATTCATCAACAGTAAAGAGACTGTACATCAGTCCCCATATTATGAGTGTCAAGAACAAGCAGTGCACGGGGTTTGAAAAGATAAAAGTAGAAAAAATTCCTTCTTTACCGATCGCCAGGAGACCTAAGCCTTAATGAACCTAATTTTTGAAGCCTTCACAAGGTCTACAACAGAGAAACTACAGTGGAAGCATTTGGTGGTGTAGCAGTAAAAGTATGCCATCCTGCCCAGACACTCTTGGCTGGAATTTTCCTCTCTCCATAGCTGTGCACATTATCACCAAGTGAAATCATGGCTTCTGGAGGAAATAAGCTCTTGTGAGTAAAGCTCAATTTTGCCAGTTTAACCATATACTCAGTGGTTCTTTTGCCAGCACAAACAATGCAAACCTTCTCACTACACTTATTTACCTTTTTTGGAGTTTAGACTTAGCCTAGGATCCTGCTTGCACACAGCATTATACACACATTCGTTTGTGAAATTAGGATTTAAATGGACAGAACACATGCGGAATTTCTACTGCCTTTAAAATTACTTAAACATGTGTTTAAGTGCTATGCTGAATTTGTTTGGGTTTTTTTTAATAACAGCTGAACTTGCTCTTATCTGAAAACAATATCAAAATCTCTTTGCATTTTCTATTTATGAATTTCCTTCAATATGCAAAATGTTTATGTTTCCTCAAACTAAAAACCCCAGCAGAACAGTAATAACTCATCCTGTATTGCCAGAACATTTTGAGAGTCAAAATCCAAAAACTACAAATGTTTCTAGCTTTCAGCTTCTCAAATATACAACCCCTCTCTGCCAAGATCATAGTGATGAATGAATGACAGAGCTCTTTAATGGAACTTCTTTGATTTGCCTTGCCTAAACTCCATCAGCTTCCTGGTTTGATATTTTCTGTAGGAAAATACAGACTTTCAGGATTCCAGTGGCATTCAGACCCCATTAAACATGATCTCCCAACCTAAATTTATGTGGAGCTGTGTAATGCTCCACAGCTAATGACTTTTCTGGATGCAGGTTAAAGACTTGAACACCCTGATATGTCAACAGCTTTCTTGATTAAACAATAAAAAAAATTTGAAAGAGAAATCTCTGTTAGTTTGCCATGAATTATTTAAGCAGAACTCCTACCAGTGCAGAGGGTCAGCAGGGAGATAGGAGGGAAGCACATTCTCACAGTCATGCTCTGTGCCATCTGCCAAGAACAGCTCTGTGTTGGTGCTGGGAGCAGATTGACAGAACAAGGTTAGCTAGGGCAGGCAACAAGACATTGCCAAAGCTTGGGATTCACACACATCCCAGTAACATTAATAACCTGTGTGAACAGGGGTGCATTCATGCTATTTGTCTGAACAGAATGCTTTAACAGCCTTGAGAGAAGGATAGTGAATGCTGGGTTCCCAGTTGCAGTTGTACAGCCACGTGAAATTCATAGGCATGATGAGGAAAAATGTTTGGAAAAGTAGAGATTTTCAAGAATTGTCTTTACTGGGAAATTTCTTCTTGTAGTCAAACCAAGAGGAAAATACAAATCTGCACTGAGCACTGGGAGCTGAGTGAAATGTCTTCTCACCTACTGCATCTCAAAGGTGCAGCCATAGCTCTGCTGTAGAACCAACAGAGAGAAGAACAAAGATTCAGTGGTGCCTATAAGAGAAAACAAACCCAATTTTTGTCACCTATGCAATATCTGTGTTTTATAAGTGCCAACAATAAAATGTGTAAGCCACTCTATTTCAAATCTCACAGACTCAAGGATTCACCACAATTTCTCTGTAGAGAAATCACATAAGATTATTCCCTGAAATATGCCTGCCCACAAAACACCTGTGCTAATGGCAGAAGCTTCTTTAACTGATTTTTCTAGTCACCTGAACACAGTAATGAGAGTAGAAAGTGTGTAAAGCTGTGAAGGTTAGTGGGATTGCTGGTTTCTATCAGATATGCAACCTGGCAGTGAATGACTGACAGGCTCTCTGAAGGGGAATGCATAACACAGGCAAGAACCTGCCTCTCAGGTTGGAACTTGATGGCCAGTAAAAGACTTGTTAAGATTCACATCAGAATCAAGACTATCACTGCTACTGCTTCCATGACAACAAAATATAATGTCATAATGCATATTGTGATTTCATGACAGGATGAAGCCTGTTTACCCAGGCAGCCTCTTCAGCAGTGAACAGGATTGGAGAATAAGAGTTCACTTTTGGCAACTGGTATACTACTACTAACCCCAAAAATTAGATTTTTCAATATAGAGGTGGAAAAATTGGCTTATTAAGTCCATCGATACCTACGGTGTCTGCATACAACTTGCTTTTTTAAGCTCTACATAAGCAATGAAATGTGATGATATTCCTGGGAAGGATATTGGGAAAAACCAGATCCAAACAGATTTTATTGATACACAAACACAGAATTGGATCAACAAAGACAAACTATAACATATAATCCTGTTCATAAACATCAGATTCCAAAAAGAAGTTGGGTTCTTTGCTTCCATCAACTTTTTTGGGCATTTCATCAGAGTATATTATTAAAAATAGCTTGGCTCTTTTTTCATGCACGTTATGGCAGTGATTAAGGTTGACAGATCCTTAATGCTTCCATCTCACCTTTTATTTTTATCTATGAGAACCATATCCTTTTACCTCTATTCCAGCACTATTATTCCAATAATGTGCTATACAACTAAGTTTTATACCATGTCTCCGCATGTTATACTACTTTTCTGTATACCTTCCACATGTTAATGTGCAAACATCTCATTTTCTCTGCCTAGTTTTCTAGCCTGGATAGATGCAGTTTCTGTAGTAAAGATACTGCTCAGATATACAGCTCACATAGATCTCATCAGTATTACACTCATTAACTGGAACATCCATGTTAAATACTGATCCTTGGGAATGGTTTCTCTGGCAACCCATATCCTCAGATATTCATCATAGATGGAAAGAAGTCTCACTCATGTTCTGATGCAGGGAATGAGGGGAAAAACTAATGACCTGCACCAGGACTCCAATAAGTATTTGAGTAACAACCCATAGGTCCCACACAAGTACATACAACCCAATTTTGCTGTACAACCTAAAGGAAATAACGTGAGCCTGGAAAAGTCCCATCTACATCCATTTTTGCACCTGACTGGTACAATCCCCTACTGATATATTAAGTGCCACCTCCATGATCAGGACTTGGAAGCAGTCTCAGCTGCAGGAATGGGTGGTTATTCTAGGCCTGGTATCCCAGCATGACAACAAACCAAGGAAATTGTTTCTACTTAAAAACAGTTTAGCCAACCCCTCATCCATCCTCCAGTTATTAAACCTAATCTAACAATAACAAAACCAAAATAAATGGGTAAAAATATTTAAGATTAACTTTCTCATTCCTCCCAAGAATCACTTTTTGTTTGTTTTTTTAAAGTGTGCCCATCCTGGAAATGAATAAAAGTGTTCTCACAATAAACATCTAAATGGTCATACATTAAAGCAACCATGACAGGACAATGATGAAATCACCACACAGTTCTATTTTAAATGGTTTTCTAATGTCAGGAACATTATGGATTCTTTGTGAAAGAAACATATAAAGCCTTAAGTCTTCTATTTTTCATATTTAGTTTAAGGATTCACTTCAATCAGCTTTCTCTGCTTCCTTTTTAGAACTATCTTTGGCTGAGTGGCTGAGACTGCCAGTGAACACGTAACAGTAGTTAAGCAATAATTTCCCCCTAGGACAAAATTACTTTTTGCATAGAATAAAAAGGAATTAAATTATTTGATGCTCAAGAAATAAATTTTTCTCAACACAATGAATCTATTTCTTTATTATTTTTAGTGCAGAGAAATGCTTTTTTCCAAATTATGTGTGTAATATAATAAA
Organism: Chiroxiphia lanceolata; assembly: GCF_009829145.1. NCBI lineage: Eukaryota > Metazoa > Chordata > Aves > Passeriformes > Pipridae > Chiroxiphia > Chiroxiphia lanceolata. The sequence goes on from NC_045651.1 coordinate 6,088,701, forward strand.
GACTGCATGCATAATTTTTAACCTTTCTGAAATAACTATGTAAAAATTATAAAAGCAGTCACAAGAACAATGTTCATGATACGCATGGCCTAATTACATGCTGAGAACATTTGTTCTGATTTTTTTTTTACAGTCTGAAATTCACCTTTTTTGTTTTCAGAATCCATAGAAATAGCACAGCACACTCTGCAGAATAATGCAGCTGTCATAATAGGAATATGCAAATCATGATTATTTAAGATGAACTTAATCTTTTTCTAAAGAGAGTTTTATCAAACGTGACTCATATAGAAGGAGGTCCTATTAGAATGTAAGAAATATTACTCTCTCCTTTGATATGTAACTCTCAAAATAATGCTACTGAATCAGACAACAATTACCTTTCTCGTACCCAGAAGCAGTTTATTTCTACTAAGTCCTATACTTAGCTACAATTGCTTTCATATTTGCCAAAGGAAAATGTTAAAATATTAATAATCCAGTAACCTATTCTATGACAGTGAGTCACTGGTTTGAACTTTCATTTCAGTCATACATACACAAAGAGCTAAACTTTAATATGAGCACAGAAAGGGGAGTAGATATATTATAAAGGTTGTAATATCAGGTCTTCATGTTTCCTACTAACATGAAATAACTGGTGGCACCAGCCACAACAAAGAGTTTAGCAGCACAACAAAAAGAGGCACGTGTGTTTACACATGTGTACTTCTATTTTGTTGCATTCCACTTGTGAAAGAAACCGAGAAAATTCTGCCTGGTATGGCCAAGAGCCCCAATCCCAGTTTAGAGTTCCTTGGTACTTTTATGTAGGAATTCCTTTTCCTTTCAAACCACTGAAGGAATATTCGCAAACGTCATTACTGAGAATGTTGTATATGCTGTTCATCACACCAAACTCACTTGTGACAGCTACTGGGACACCCATTTCAGAAATAAAACTGTCCAAATTACAGAAAAATCTAGATAAACCCCCTTGCACTGGAATGAAAACTGTTTAAAAGGACACACATAATTGTGTTTTATCAATCCTGAAGACAAATGAAGTTTCACACATACAAGGGTCCAAGAAGTACCAGGAAATATTTACTCTAATACAAACTCTCAATTTGCTTGGGTGTTTTTCAGAACTATATCTATTTCTTTTCACATAAAATTAGTGGGTTTGTGTTAGGTTTTTTTCCGTATACAAGAATCTTACTGCAAAGAAAACACTCATGAAAATTACCAAAAATATGTTTTGATTTAAAAGGTTTGAGTCGGAATTGCTAAAAAGCAATCTTGATGCTGACAGCCAGCCTCGCTGATGTATTTAAACCCTGTTCCTGTTTACAATCACCTGTTCAGAGCACAAAATGTAGCAGACATATGGAGATAGCAAGTGACAGGTATGGAATATTGAAAGAAGTAATTTGATTGAATTTAATTTGGAAATTGATTGAAATTCATTTGCATGTGAAATATGTTTTGCAATTTATTTGGTTGGGATCCTTCGCAGAGTTCACTTTTCCTCTCGTGCAGCTCAGGCTGGTGATTCCTTATGGGATAAGGTGGAGCTGGGACAGGGACTCTGCCAGAAGGTACCAGGGCAGCCTGGCCTGGTTACCGACTGCTGACACTTCATTCCAGCACTCCCATTGTTCCATGGGATCCCTGTCCTGCTAGTGAGCTTCTCCCACTTTTATAGTGGTTTACATTGTCTCAAAGCTGGGAAACGCTCAGCTGAGAAAATCCAGATTATTTTTTGTCAGATAAGACTCTTCTGTAATCATTATATCCTTTTGGTAACTTAAAACAGAGTAAAAAATGCCTTAAATTGGAAGAAAAATTAGAACACAGCAATCAAGCTTTTCTGTCCTTCTCATCTCTCCATGTTAAGTGGTAATCTCACCCAAAATAGCAGAAAAATACACAGAACTTAGGGTGGGAAGGCCCAGCACCAAGCACATTCAATCTGTACTTTTGTGTTGCCATGTTTTCTGTGTAGAAATCACAGATTTACATCAGCACTATGAAAAGGTCACATTATGGTGTGACCTGAAAAGGTGTATTATTACCATTTCTGAACAAAGTCTAACCTAGGCTAAGCAGCAAATTCCTCTCCTGAAAACTCCACTATTCCATTCACTTAAATTACTTATTAATTTAGCTGATGATTTCCTGTGGCTAATCTTACAGACCTAAGTCTGCTTCTGTCTCCATCCTTCAAAGAAGAATTTAAACCTCCTTAATGTAATTCAGAGGTTCAGACTCACTTTCACATATCCCTCTATCTTTTCTGCTTCAAGTCCATGCCCTGCATTTAAATGAACAATGATACAAAGAACTAATATTTTTTTGTATAATTTAAATTATAAGACTGAAGACTTAGAAAAGGAAAAGGTACTGCTATTTAACTTGGGCAATAGCAGCTGTCTATTGTAAGCAGAAGGCTCTTTGCATTAAATCTCTTGCCATTTTACTGGGGGTAGTTACACATCCTCAACATAAAAAAAAAAATACACAAAATGCCAAGCTGTACACATTCTGACTGAGAGCAATTTTAATTCGAGATTTCTTAATCATTGTTTTTTTCTCTAAGCATGAGAAACCTTAAATGTTATAAAGAGCTGTGCTATACCACCAGATATGCATTTCTTTGAATTGAGTTAAACCCACTTCACCAATTTCAATATCAGTGAATTGGGATCTCTTACAGTAAAGATAGCCAAAGAAGAGATATTGAATAAACTCACATATCCTTGCAAGAATTATGATAATAAATTCATCTTGGTAGATAGGATGATTTTTTCCGAAGAATAATTGGCCCTTCCTGGTTGCCAAGATACAGAATTTTCACTCAGAGCATATTTTGAAAATTGGGAGCATTTGAATTTTTATAGTAATTTTAAGGTGGTCAGTAGCTAAACAAAAATTGTTTTGTTGAACACAACAGAACCCAAAGTAGCCAGGAAATATTGTCTCCTGTGACTTCAATTTATTGAAGTCATAGGAGTGTACAAGCATCTAAATCTCACTGGTTCCATAATCCTTTCACCAGATATTTCAAGGAAAGTGTCCAGTTTTGCAGTGAAGTCAGCAGACAAAAAGGTATCTACCTGCAAAATGCCATCCATTTTTAATGGAGGGAGACAAGTCTGACAATTACCAACAAACAGCCTTGTTAAAGAAATCAACTAAACAAACCCCTCAAATTTAAAACCTCTGCAAGAATAGTGAAGAAATATTTCAAATGTGATACTTCAGTAAACTCCATCACATCTGGCAATGCAGAACACCCACCATGCAGCAGGAGCTTAAGCAGACCCCAACTGTAATACCTGTACTCATTTACCACATACCTCTGGAAACTCTCCAGCAATAACTAACCCTTTTCTCCACTAAAGCTCTGAGTCTAGATTTTAGTGTGGAGCCTTGATACAGTGATTTTTCTGCTGAGTTACAGTACTACTGGGAGACCATGCTGAGAATGGAGCATAAGAGGCATTAGGAAAAGAACTGGACTATCCTCTTTCCTCCCAGCCATACGCTAGGACTGTCTATTAACTCTCATTCATATCTCATTTTATCAAGCAAACAATTTCCAGACTAAATAGTTACTTTGACATCTGCAAAATGCAGTGTGTGGACACTTTAAAAAAAAGTCATTTCTGACCACCTAATCCACTTTGCCTAATCCATTTACAGTTCTGGTAGGGCAAAAACTTGATCAATTTGCTGTGCCTTGAAGAGGTACACGATGCAATGTGCTATGTCAGTGTAGTTTCACATGACAAAATGATGATACTTGATGGCACTGGGAATAACCCTGGGAATAAGCCAAACTTTTTCAGTTGAGTAGTTTTCATGAAAGCTGCATTATTGGAACAAATATTTTTTTTTAGGAATATATTGCTGATGCCCAAAACTATCCAAAATCTAAAGAAAAAATAAGACATCAATTTTACTGCATTATACTAAATCAATCTTTTAAAATACAGCATAATCTTTATATGCTGCAGTAGCAGCATATACTACATTGCCTCTCTTCATAAAGAAATCTTTTGACATTACTGAATTCCTGAAATAAGATTACAAGCAATCATTTCACAACACAAAGTGAAAAGAAATTAACTACTTGTTCTGTTGCATACAACCTTTACATTAAACAATCATCTTGAGAAAACAGGTGCTCGGTACATTCCTGAGTGACTAATGGAGAATTATAAACCATCCTCTGTGTACAGTTCAACTTATCTCAGTTCCTAACTTGCACATAAAGAACCCAAACTGACATTCACATTTTGCTTGACTGTGCAGCTTTCCAGTTTAGTTCAAACCCCCCCCGAGCCAGGGCCTCACACACTGCATGGCTGAGCCCTGAGCCAGGGCAGCACAAGGAGCATTGCAAACCAACTCCAGATCAACATCAGGTTGCTGATTTTTAATACCCCGTGAAGATGCTCTGCCATTACAGGATGCTGGAGTGGCAGGTTCTTTTGAAATGCTTTTATATTATACAATTAACATATTTAAGATGTGTTTTTTAAACCTACGGCTCTTGATAGTGTTCTAACTACATTATGATCTTTTTTCTTTTCTCTGTTTGCTTTTCCATATTTTTCCACACACAGTTGCCATGTTCTAGAATACCATTTTATTATAACAACAGTGGAGGTAATGACAAGGATGATGGTCAAATAAGGGTTGAATTGCCTTTCCTTAAGGCTGTATTCTACTACATTCACTAAAAGGAATGGTTAGTAACATCTGTAAGCAGACATTCCTGTTCCATACACAACTACATGTAAAACAGTTGGTTTCTCACACATGCTCACAAAAAGTCTGCTGAGTTTGTTACACAAAGAACCCATTAGCTATATCCTTACAAAAAGAACCACTTTGAACACAGATTGATTTAAATTTCTGAATAAAAAAATACATTTGCCTATTGCTGCAATTTGGTTTTAACCATGGCATACACCACCTTCAGGTATTATCTGGAAAATCTGTTTTAAACTCACATTATTTGGAACCCCTCCACAAGAACAGGGGCTGTAATCCCCTATACATGCAGTTTTATGTTAGATATTTCATCTGGCAGATACTCAAACTCATGAATGGATGAGCCACATCCAATTAATGCTGAAATTTCTTTGAACTTCACACTGTCAGGAGACCAGGAGTGTCTTATGCCAATTACTGCAGTGGATAGGACTGAAGGCCTTCCCCCCTCATACTATACCAAAGATAGAAGCTTTATACTTTCACAGGAATTAGTCTCTCAGTGCTTCAAGACCAGGAGTACTCTTCCCAATCAGTAATTCAGCTCCTTGCTGCTGCAGAGAAATACATTATCAACACTTACATAAACATGTTTTGCTCCATCTTAAGTGTTATCTGCTATGCCAGTCACAGAGGCTGCTAGATTTTAATACCATCTAGAGTTACAACTGCTGATTTCCAATAGGAATTTTCAAGGGGGCCTTCTAAAGTTGTTGTCAGAATAATACACATTAAAATCAGCAGTTCATCACATCTACCAATTTCTATTTTTTTATTTAGTTCATGCAGAAATGCAGCTTTACTGGGCTGGACTCCCTACGTGGGGTTTATAAGCATTTTGTGCTTTTACATTTACCTCTTATTCAGGCAGTCCAAAGCTTTCATCTTTGTTCTTTGACTGCTGGAAAGTCTTTCCCTGACTTGGCACATGGACTTGAAGCACAAAAGTCCCTTTTAATGAGATTAGGGGCCACTGTGTTAAGCAGCACTGGAAGGTGGGGGAAGAATTCTCCCTATGGCACTGACAAACTAAACGAGAAGAGGAGGATGTGCATGAAAATAACAATGCAGGTCAAAGTTAGGTAAGCAGGATATTTCTGGCAAGGCCCCCACTGTTATTTTCTAAGAAACAACATCAAAGTGTTCATCATTTGACAGGGAAAAAACTGCCAGGAACAACAAATACAAAAATAGAAAACAATACACAAAAGCAGAGAAAGACAGATGGGTTGGAAAATGGACAGATGAAGGACACAAAACCAGCAAAGGTGATCATGACTGTCTGACATCTACTCCAGCCAAGAACCAATGGCTCCCAGATCCCACATGGGGGAGGTCATGGGAGCCAGAAAGCCTGCAGATGTTATGTTATGATGTCATGTTATGCAGATGTTGTACTTCAATGATAAGGACTTAATGTTTAGATAATATTGATTTTGTATGGTTTTTTTCAAGTGGGAAGATTTCTAGAAGATTAATTTTTGTATTATTTCTAATTCATACCTCTACTCCGCAGCAACAAACATCAGCTCAACGTCACCAACATGGGGGGTTTGGGTGGTTGGTTGGGTTCTTTAAATGTCAACAAGGTCTTGTCCAAGCTTAAGATTGAATCAAACATCATTCAAGTTCTCAAGTGGGAAATCACACAGCAATATTTGAAACACCAATAGATTTTTTTTAACTTACATCACTGTGCTAACACCACTGCCTTTATCATACGCCAAATATTATATACAAGCCCTCAGTATCATCACAGATGACTCAACTGCTCTTTGCCCAGCAATGAGGCACATTAACCAAGCCTTGCACAGCAGAGATCCTTGACCTTTTCTGTCACCGGGACAACTGAAAAATCTAAATACTTGAAATCCCGCTTTTTTACACTACTATTTTTCTTCTGAGGAGCTACAATACATAGTTCCTCGCTTTATGCATTGCCTTTTAGAAAGACTTTGATCATGTGCAGTATCCTGTTACCTTAGATGTTCAGTCCTCTGTAAGGGCTAATATGTGGATGAGCTTTTTACAAGCCCCCTACTATGAAAGTCAAATCAAGAACCCTTATGAATATGCATGAGCAAAACAATGGTTACTTACTGTGCTGGGCGGCCCTGGAAGCCAGTCCAAATGGTTTGGATTTTGTGATTGAGATTCTTAATGGTCGTAATTATCCGTTGCAGCCATGCAGTACCAAACATGATGGGTAATAGAGATACTTAACCCCCCTCAAAAAAACAACGAAAAACAGCAACCCTGAAGATTCAAATGCTCATGTTGTAGTTCCTACAGGGCAATTAGCCCCTACTAATGATGTTTATATTTATATGCAAATGTATAAAATAGAATCTTAACAGATACTTCATACTTATGCTCCTGGGATCTGACTATCCCATCTGTCTGTAGAAAATATTTTCCATTAGCTGCGTGTGTTGCTGATTTGGCAATAAAAACTATTTAATCTCTAGTAATTTTTTTGATTTTATGTTTCTCCATTTCCTTCAGCTCCATCATAAAAACCTCTAAGAATACGAGAGTTACATAGTGTACCAGCAGAGATTTTAGTTACACTTTCAGCAAGCAACTAGTCTTGCATTTTGGTTTGAGTTTTAATAATTTATTTTTTCCTTATTTACCACTACTCTTGAACTTGAAAATAATAATAATTTGGTAGCCTAAACAAACATTTTTGAGCCACTCACTAGAGACTCAGTGCTCACTTTCTAGTGATCTCTATCACATTCAAGCAAGAGTGACAGGAAATACCTACACACACAGCACCTTTCTAAATGAGCTACCAGTTAATCCTTTTTTCACTGAGAGCTGGTCTTCTGAGACCAACCTTCTGAATAGGATGTGATGTAAACCCATATATTACAGGAAGTATTTTATTTAGCATTGCACTAACCAGTCACCTAAGGCTCCTAGGATCAAGGAAAGACACCCTTAAAAAAATAATGATCCAATTGTTTCACATTATAACAATAAAAGATAATAGAATCCTTAGAGTTGCATATGCACAAGTTACTGAGAGAAGTCTGTCAGGGATTAAAAATGTAAATTAAGAGCCTTCGCCCAACATAAAAATTTGGCTGATCAATGCTTTGAAGATTTATTTTGAGAGTTTTTCCAGCCACTATTCATAGGAACATAACCTACAGATCACTTCAGGTCACTTATTTTTTTTTTTCCTGGGAATACCAACATGTAAAATAATTGACAAGCTCATTTCGAGGAGTTTTCCATTATCTCCTGCATATCACAGGTTCCATAGTCTGTTTGTGCTATTAAATCAACATAGCACATGTTTTATGCCTTTCATAGCATTCCTTGCTTTGCACAGGACACCTGAAGCAAAGTTAACTCTGAGCCTTCCTCCTATTCCTGCCCCAACCTCCACCAACAGCATAACCCACACACTTCACGTTCAGCTGATTTTCTTCTTATTCATTCATATTTTAGGAAAGCATTAAAGACCAGAACTCCTAAATAATAATAGTAATAATAATAATAATAATAGTAGCAGTAATATGAAATAGAGAAGAGGGTGTCTCAGCTACAGCTCTGCTACACTGCAATGAAATGTCTTGTTTTTCTGTTATGAATTCTCTATACACATGTCTGTTAATCACTAGAAGATGATTTGTTTCTATTTATTATCCCGACTTCAGGAGCTTAGGAAAAGCACTTGCCTTGCAGGTCCCTCATCCAATATCTGAACAATCAGAATGCATGACTAATTCTCATTAAGCTCAATGGCTTTAGCTGCAATTCCCCCACCTGTTCCTAAGTTTGAGATATTTATTAACTCTTCCAGCACAAGAAACAACAGTAGTTGTTTATTTTTTCTGGATTTTAATTACTGAACTGTAACAAGTCAGACTGTTCAAATACAATCATCTGTCTCTCTTGCCCCCCCAGCTCCCTACCCATTGTTCTCCCCACATATGAGAAGGAAAAAAACAAAATAAAATTCAAGCAGAAAGATGTTCATATGAATGTGTCCTCTTATAGTGTTTTTGTTCAGAGAAGCCATGGTCTAATTTTCCTGATCAGACTTCTTAAAGATTTCACCTTGCCCCTGAATATAGCTGTGACAAGCAAGTCAAGGTCCAGTGATTCCAATTAGAGAGGTTTTCTCACGAAAGTTAAAGCATATTGCATTTCCTGACAATACTGTATTACAGCAAAGTTATTGTGAAAGGATTTATCTTTAAAGAGGGCAGTAGTAGCTACAATCACCTTATTCAGTGACTTAAAATTGTGACATAAAGAAATGGATAGCACAAAGTATCTGCCAAGCACAATCTTTTTCTCCTATCAGTGTTCCACAAAGCAGAACAATTACTTTCATGTGGTTTTACTCTCAAAAAAAAAAAAAGAAGTGCCAACTGGTGACACATCTTTAGTAACAATTAGAACAGTAGTTTCCAATATTGCTTGCAATTCTCTACTTAGTTTTACCTTTTTTTAAGATAAGAGATCAAATCTCATTTAATAGCAATAAAATATTAATTGATATAATACTGACTGTACATGGAAACAGGTCTAGAAATGGAAAGGAAGATTAAAATAGGATTATACTTCATAATTACATAGGAAGGATTAAGCAAACAGTAAGAAGCAGAGACTGCCTATACAATCAGGTTCAGGGTTCAGATTCTTTGCAGTACCACGTGTAGGCACAGGGTAACCCTAAAATGACAGGGTTGTTTGGAGGTGCATCTGCTTTAAGTTACAGAACACAGCTGACACTGTGGCAAGTCATATGAGTATCAAATTCTTAGTAACTGGGGGAAGTGGGTAGAAAACTAACTAGTTTTAAGCCTGTGAAGCATCTCAAAAAAGGCAAATAATTCATGCCTCTTGATCTTAGGTGCACTCCAGGTCTGCATCAGAGCCTGAACTAAGCAGTTCTCTTAACAGTGAAGATGTAAGCTGTGTAGTTAATGGACTGCTGGTGTTAGTTACCTCATCAGGAGTCTGCCCTTCCTTCAGGATGAGATATATGAAGCCTTGAATCAATTCTCAGGTGTAAAGATTATTGTCATATAAACCTGTGGGAATAATTTCTTGTGTGCCTGGTGTACAATTTCTGGAGATGCTAATTATTCATTACCTTGGTTTAAGTGCTCAGATGTTGTGCAAGATGTGACAAGTGAGGAAGTGTCTGCACTGGTAGGCAACAACATTAGTTTGCTTTTCAACAATGTTTTCTGAGAAAGCAAAGCTTTCCAGTCTTAAAAGCTGTCTTTATTTCCATTTCTCTTCTGTACCAAACAAAGGGAAATCTTCGGCAATATATAATAGAGGGTATTAAATTCCAAAAGGAATGAGTAATGCTGGCCAAACTCAGTTGTAGCTGTAGAGCTGCTATTCCGTTCACTCATAAAAAAAATAAAGAGTTTAATCAATTAAAGTATCTACATGTGCAGTCAGGACAGCCCTCCTCCCACTACAAAACATTTGAAAGCACCAGACTCAAGAGGAAGACTCACATCTTCCAGCTTCATAGTCAGTAACTACTCCCTGGTCACCCAAATAAATCACTCAGATCTTCCTTCCTATTTACTCATCAAGGGAAGGAAAAAACCCAGTTCGCCTTTGCTTTGTATTCACAAAGTGCTATTTCATGTGTAGACCTCAAAGCACTTTACAAGGGTGGTTAAGCTTTATTAGCTGGATTTTACAGTTGGTCTGGCTAAGTAAAGAGATTTTAAGCAATTTGCACAAGGCAGTGTTGTCTACTGTATTAAACATGTGTCATATCTCAGTCTTCAAAGTCCTGATTCCAGAGCTCTATCAGACTACCTACACAACCTCTTATCACTTAATTTGGCTTCCTTCCTTTTACCTTGACAATGGAATAATCCATGTTTCTTCTAGAGAAATAGAAGATATTGGTAAGAGAAACGCTTCAGTCAGGTTTGAGGGTTTCATCTCTTTTGGGAAATGACAGGATGACACAGGATGATAGAGGTATTATTTTCTTACTATGATGCCTGTACTTCAAATTTACTGAGAAAATGGTTTAGGACTTCATTAAAATTATTATAAAGTATTCCACAAAACAAATGTTAAATTATAGCATTGGTTATATATCACTGGATATACTTCAAGTCTTAATTTGTGATTTGATACTACAATTCAAGAGATGCATAGATAGATAACGTTCCTGGTTGACCCTAAAAACCTCCAGAAACCAAAATAAAACAAACTAAAACTTATGAATTATTTATTTGGCATAATAGGAAAGCATTATAAGGGCTTGGAAACTTAAGCCTAGGTACTTTAGAGAGTTAAACACCCAAGTACACTAAAATTGACACCAAAATTCAATCTCAAAATGAATCACTGATTCTCAAAGTACATATTGGCAAACACCTGTAAGCAATCACATACTCTTGCTAACTATTCTGTTACAAACATCGAGAATAGAGTTCACCTTCTTAAGAAAAGCAGTCTGTTATCAAAGGAACACTTAATTACTGCATATACAAAGATACAGGATGCCCCAGTGGTATTGGTCCCAAAACAAGATAACATTTTCAGGAATCACATGGTGCACAAATCATGTGCAGATTAATGAATTTCAATCAGAAAACTTGCAGAGGTTTATCCATGTAGGAGACAACAACTGGTTCAATACTTCAGAAAAACATTCAAGGAAAAATTGCATTATTTGCCTAGCTTTTTAACACTCATGAAGCTCTTTGCTACAATGCAATTCAGTTTTTCCAAGCTAGTATACAATGAGCACTGTATTATAAACCAAATAAATTCTGTGCTTTTCATACCAAAATGAACTATTTGGACTGAGTCACAAGATACCTTTAAGCCTGATACTTGACCATAACTATTGGGAAAGATATACTAATATAAATTCAAACACCATTTAATCAGAGTGACAGACGAGTTATCAAGACTAACAATTTTCATAAACCTCTCACACCTCCACACCCTATAAAGGATTAACAGTATTATGACACCTGTAAGGTATTTCCAGATAGCTGGATGGAGAGATGCTTTCTACCTATGACGAGACAAACCAAATGCTGTTCTCACCTTGGAAAGATGGAAGAAAAAGCATGAACCCCACATGGTAACATGAGTCAGGCACTCAGTGCAGGGAGTGATTTAATGATCAATAGTGAAATATCCCAGAATTGCCCTCTGCCAACACGTGACTGTGATTGCTCAGCTTAGTGCAGGTAACAGCACTGCAGCCACCCTGAAAAACACTTCTCTTGATCAGCTTGTTTTAGAGCAAGAGAAGACAGAATTAAATAATGATCCATAGATGTCAGCCAGGTGTCATCTACTAGGCAAGATAAAGAGAATCTTCCCCATGAGAAGCTGAAATACTCTTTGTTTGACTAAAAGCCATTTCACAACCAGTCCCACATTAAGTTCACTGTGTTAAAGAGGTTCCCTTGCAGAGTCTGTAGTGGAGAAGGTCTCATTTCTAATTAATATTAATTGTCAAACAAGGGAAGCCTCTTCTCATACATAAACTCATATAAATGCAAATTAAAAAAAAAAACCCAAAACAAAAACAAACATTAAAAAATTTAGACATGCAAACTAACTTTGTCACAGAGATTTTTTTTTTCCTAGCCCACTACTCTCATAAAGAGGGTTAGAGATAGTAATTAAACCCACTATATTCTGAGGGGTGCTCTGATATCTAGGTACCAGATGTTAGCTCCCTTTGAAATACTTTAAAGCTAAGTCATTGATTCTTTTTCCCCTTGCAACTGCACCCAGTAATCATGCTGTAGAACATAAAGCACTTACCTGGCTATACTGACTCATAAATGCTGGAGACAGAGCAGTTATTTACTGCTCTCTACTGTACTAAGAGATAGCCTTTTATAGTACACCTTAAACCTGCAACTAAGACCCCACCTGTGGTACTGCATCCAACTCTGAGGTCCCCGACACACAAAGGATGTGGATCTCTTGGGATGGGTCCAGAGGAGAACAAGAGGGTGATCAGAAGGATGGAGCACCTCTCCTGTGGGCACAGGCTGAGAGAGTTGAGGCTGTTCAGTCTGCATAAAGAAGGCTCTGGGTAGACCTTATCACAGCCTTTCAAATACTAAAAGGGGGCCTGCTGGAAAGTTTGGGACAGACATTTTAACAGAGCCCCTTCCAACAGGAAAAAGGTCTAGAAACAGTTTCAGAATAAATGAGGGATGATCTAGATTAGATATAAGGAAGAAGTTTTTTACCGTGACAGTGGTAAAACTGGTATAGGTTGTCCCCAGAGGCTGTGGACACCCCATCCTTGGAAACATTCAAGGTCAGGTTGGACATGGCTCTGACCAACCTGATCCAGCTGAAGATGTTCCTGCTCACGGTAGGGGGGGTTGGACTAGATGGCCTTTACCAGTCCCTTCCTACCCAATCTATTCTATGAATACAACACATACAAGCATATTCCCTTTACTTGCTTTGAAAATGTCCTCAGTGAAGCTGTGAAGCTGCCAACTGCCCTTCCCGGGACACTTATTTTGCTTGTGCAACGTGGCCACATCCCTTTCCAAGTTACCCATATTGCAATCTCTAACAAGTTCTGCTGGATGGTGGGTTTTGTCAGTCCTCTGTGTTATACTTCACAGCATTTTTAAGTGCTGCTTTCACAGCTTCTGTGGTAGGGGCTGACTTAATTCCATTTCTTAATATCCTATACAGTGGCAAGAGGAAACAGGGAAAGGAGAGAGGGGGGAAAAAAAAAAAAAAGGAAGCTCATGCTCACATCTCTTATTTCTAATGGAAAGTAGTCTATGCTTGCAGTGAGCACTTCTAGTGCTGTGTGCACAAAGTCACTGGTGACACTCTCCAGCACTCTGTGGGGCTCCATTTCCATCTCTCTCTGCACACTGTGTAATCATTGTCTTTCAGAAAGAACATCTGCTGGTACCTCCACATCAAAAGCTTCTTATCCTCTTGTAGTTCTCTCATTTGAGAGTACCCCATATGATGTTGACACTATTTTTTAATGTCCTCTCTGATCTCTTTCCTCAAGGTCTCCCATAACTCATTGTATTTGACCTGCTCCTCTCTTCTGTTGTAATCTTCCTTTATCTACTCTCTTCAATCATATGTGTTTTGTTTCATTAGAAGTGGCTTTTCTCTACAGCCTGTTACCTAAAACTTCCTCTTTGTTTTAAGCATTGCTTTCTTTGATTTGTCATTCAAACTTTATGTTCCTTCAGCCAGAGCTGAAACTCTCTGGAACTGGAGGCTGAATTCTCTCATCATTGTGGAGACACGTTTTGTTGTTGTGAGGTTTAACACCTGTTCTGCTGTGTAAGTCATTAGAACATACACACTGCTGTACTTGCATCATAATCAAAATCTTGAAGGCAGTAAGCACTCCTTTGATTTAAAAAAAGCCATAATATATTAAATGCAAACCAGGTAATCTGTTCACATATTTGACATCAGCAACAGAAATAACTAATCCATTAACTGAATTATTTAGTTAAATGCTTTGATTTGTGCTGATATTTTCATTATTAAAAAGGATTAATAATCCATTGATATTTTCACTTAACATAAGATTCTCTTGTCGTTTATTATAATCCTATTTATTCAGCAATGCATCCAGTAATTTTGATTGCAAATAACTAACCCAAAGCCAATGTTTCTGTGATTTTCATCAGACAGGCAGACATCTCTTTTCCCATTTACAACAAACTTAACTAGGACATCTTGATATATACAAGGTGCTGCTTTGACCCTTCAGCATTTAACGGTACTTAACTGTTGACTCAAAGACAGGTTTGTATTAGCATCACAAACCACATATAGTTGATTCCACATTTGAAGAAAAAAAAAACAGATGTTGATCTCTCTGCATCTATCACAGGAAAAAAAAAATGCACACAGGACTTGGCTGAGGTTGTATTGGTCACTGACAAATATTTGTTCAAAACTACATGACTTTTTTTTTGTTGAAGTACAAATAAATACTTAATCTGATTTCAAGTCATTTTTTTCAGCTGGCAACAAAGTTAAAATCATGCATTCACTTGGATTCTATCCAAAGTGGGCATGCCAGCAATATGAGAAGGATACCTTATATCACTTTTCTCATTTTCATTTACTAATGAGTGCCTTGCCTAGATTATATGAGAAATTTTGTATGCTCTTAAAACTGAGGTCTTATTAATCATGATTTAAAACAACAATGGGAAAATCCCAGATAAATTCTCTGCATCTTTAAACAGTTCTAATAGGAATTCATTCTCAACAAATTTGTTTGGCAATTTGCTGTAAGCGAAGTTTGCCTGCTGTTTTCAAATCACTTCTGCTTACAGCTATCTGTGAATCACCTGCCAAACTTCTGAATTTTCATGAGAGCTGTCCTGCAGTGCAATTTCTCCTCACATACATCTAATGATAACTCTATGTAAGTGACAGAGTCAAAAAAAATTAATTCCATTAGACATGTTGTCCCATGGTTGGCTGCTATCCTACACAGTAGGATGATCAACAGCTGTCATCATAATACCAAAAAAAAAAAAACCACCCACCCCCAAAACCCCACAACCTATACAGCATATACCTGCTATATAAACCATGAAATAGTTAGGGAAGTCATTTTCATGGAAACCATAATGTTTTCTTAAATGAAAGTTCTTCCAACAGCATCTTCTTCAAAAGGTACCAAGCTTCCAACCATGACACAATGTATAACATGTCTGTACTTAGACACTGTCCAGGATCATGTATCCAAACACATTTTCAGTATTGTTGAGGGTCATTAGCTGTAAAATCTGAATGACAAAGCTATTCAGCATAGCTGTCACCTTTGGAACATCCTTCTCACTTGGGATTCCAGCTAAATCCTAGTGAAGTCAAAGGAATAGCTCATGAATTCAGTAGGAATTCATTCTGCATAGTTAGAATTCATAATGAACGAGGCCTAATGCCTTAAGAAATCTCCCTACAGTTTGTCCAGCTGCCTTTTGCCAACCTGCTATTTCCTCCACCATACAAGACATTAGGGGAAGGAGATTAGGTTTCTTGCCTTTACTCAGCCAACATGAAGAGGAAAGCAAGGCTCAAAATGTTATTTTAGAATTCACAATAATACTCTGCCTTTGTCTTGTTCACAACATTCCTCCCTTCTCCAGTGACACTCCACATTTTAGGGCAGAAAGAGCCAGCCTAAGTGAGCAGGCTTATTGCAACTTCACAATAAATCCCCACAATTCCCTCTCTTTAGCTTTACCACATAAATTGCATTCTCCCTTCCTAACTGTTTTTATCTAAGAATGTTTAGATATTCCAAGGAAAAAAAAAAAAAAAAAAAAAAAAAAAATCAAGGAAACATCTGTGTGCACTTCTGATTCATGAAGTGAATCATTAAATACATCTCTTCCCAGGTGTGTCACGTGCCTTTTAAATTAATGTGTTTGATCTCTCATTTTGCACAGCAGTTTCCTTCAACAGCAAAAGACAGTTTCACTGGCTTTGGGAAGAACTAGCTCAGAGGTCAGTCTTTGCACATAGAGCTGATGTTAGCTATAATTATAAAATATCTCAAGCTATTAATAGAGAGCTGATTCACTTTGGGAACCTAAAGCTCTTTTTTGTTGTTATTCAGCCCTTGGTATATGAAACAGTACAGTGCCCACAGTATTACTGGGACAGAGGTGGGGTGGCATATTTGGAAGTGGCACAGAACAGAATTTAAAAAAAACAGGAAAATTTGTAAATATGAGAGAGGAAAAACTTCTTTCAAGACCAAGAGAGTAATTCCTCCCTCCCTTTGTTTTTTTTTTTTTTATTACCCTAGGCCATAAGGAAAGCAGACAGTGCCTGCCATGAGACACACATGAATATAATATATGGAAGGGAGCTACAGAATAGGACTCCTCTCCTCTTCCTGTTACACATTCAGACAGGTTGGGAAAGTTTTCCATAAAGGAAAACTGCCAACTTTGCAGCACCATCGATTCCTGCATTGGTGGGGAGTGGCACACATTTGCAGTTCCCTGGTCTACTCAGCTCTTCTAGGAAGCTGCTGTCTCAGGAGTTCACTGTTTGCTCCCAAGCTCACCCCACTGTCAGTTCACAGAGAGAGGGTTTCTGAACTCAAATACTGAGTTCTGTGCTGGTGACAGAAATGAGTGTGCTCTGAACAATACAGTGCAAAGGAAATTCAGTTGGCAAAAGGAAGTATTTGAGTTTTATGTATCCCCATCATCTTCACATTTTATCAGATAAATGTGGGTGTCTGAAACAATCAAGGAAGAAAAGGAAACAAGGTGGGGAAAATGACTATGAAATCACCCCAGAAACAGTAACAATGTGTTTCACAAGGAGAAAAAGAATTAGGAAGGGGAAACAGACTTTAGGTAGCTGGAAATTCAATTTCTTTTGCAAGCAGTGAACATTTGAGCAACAACAGGGGTTAGTTGCAACCCTTATGCCTTCATCAGAAAAGAAATTTATCTAAGGACATGTTTATTGTGTATTCTGAAACTATCTAAATTGACAGTAACACTGAAGAAGTTGCCTTTATATCCCACTTTTGTCAAAAATGAAATCAAGGTAAATCCCATTGAAGTTAGAAGTCTAAAAAAACAAAGCACACAGGAAGAATACAAGGGGTTCTTCTGACAAGTCTGTAAAATTGTGCTATATCTTTTCTTCCTCTAAATCATGAAATTGTATACTCTTCTTTCAAGTTTATGCTTAAGCTTACATTAAAAGGAAAACTTCTAAAAAATTTACTTTTGAAGGTAAAACATTTTTGTTGCGGAGTCACAGGGGTACATTTGAAACATTTGTGAATATTTCACACTTGCATGTAAGTTCAAGAGATTGATTTGTGATATGAAATGAGTCTCTGCTAATTTTGACTCACTCTTTGGCTCTGAGTCTGAGAAGAGCTTTTTCTACTGTGTCATGGAAAAGTGTCACATAAGATGTTAAAGACAGTAGCTGTTGATATCCCCACTTTTATTGTTTTGAAGCAGTCTGTGCAAAACCATCTATTTGTATCCCTGTTATTCATGTCCTCTTACTCATTTATCCTTAGTTGTATACCTAAATTTTCATGTCACAAGTTTAGGTCTAAAAATAGTGTCTTCCAATATCTCAGTATAGGTATTTGTTTACTTTTAAGAAACATTTTAGTCAAGTTTAATTCAACTCTAACTTTTTTCTCCTTCAAAAGAACTCTTCAAATCAACATCCCAAAAATATTAGCCATGACCTATTCCTAAGAAGCCAAGTAATTTAGTATTCAAGTTAAAACAAAAGAAAAAAAACAAAATGCATCTCCATCACCTTATCCTCTTCCCCCTTGGAGCCCCACAATTGTACCAAGGTAGTAAATCCACAACAACAGCTGGTATTTCACACTGCTGGATGGATGCAGGAACCCTGCCTGCCATGAATGTCAAATATCAATTAGGGCTACACAGGAGTTGAGGACCATATGCTACAAGGTTCAGATTCAGCAAATTTAAACCCACCACCTACATATGAAATTAAATCAGTCCCTTTTACATCTTAGCACTTAAAGTGTAAAACATGAATAACCACAACTGAGAAAGCCTTGGATAAATCTTTGTCCATTATGATTTTTCCTGTACAGAAGGAATTGACTAATAAAGAAAAAACAGTGTTATGACTTTCACACAAAGGAGAATAACAGAGAAAAAGGAACTCAAAGCCCTTGACTGCACTTCCAATCCAGCTATTTCTTAGTAGTGTCATCATGAGTAACTAATATCTTGCTCTACAGTAAACACCCACAAAGGATTCATATTTGTAATTAAATATCAACAGTATGAAAGAAATACATTACAAATAAAGGTCACTACCTAGGGAAGAAAAACAGGCATTATGCATTCCTGAAAATTGTCCTTCAAAATCTATCACAGACAGCAAAAATACAGAACAGCTTGTACAGACAGAGCTGGAGAGCTGAACCTGCAGCCCTCTGAAGCCCTGATGGTGACAACCTGTGCTTCAAGTGTAGCAGGATGTGAAAGTGTGTCTGTGTTCAGGGGAAGTCAGTGTTGCAGTGTGGACTTCACCTTTAGGCTGCAAAACAACAAACATCTGGGTGTCCAGGATTAAGGAAAAAAAAAAAAGTTATTTCCACTTAGTTGAAGGTGGGAAAAAAAAATACCAAGAATTTCATCCTTTTTTTTTTCCTTAGAATTTTAACACCTTTTCATTTTACACTGTACTGGTGTAAAATGAAAAGGTGTAAAATGTGATTTTAGTTAACTAACTTTAAATGTTACTTCTCAGTTTGTGTAAAGTGTAATTTCTCCCTTAGCCAGCTATCCTCTCCTTAGCTTACACTGCTTTACAGATGAAAAATCCATCTGCATGTCCAGGCCATTCAGATTTAGTTCTATCACTATTATTATGCTTCCTGGTCCATATTAAATTTTGTTTTCTAGAAAAGTGTAATATTTCAATTTACCCTTTAATTTATATAATGGACAATTATCACAAGAAACAGAGCAAAAGTATTTACTCTGAACACTTAAAAACGAGACTTTAGCAAATTACCTTGTACTTTCTCAGGACAATTGTTACTGCTTGAGGGTGGGTGAGGGTACATTAAGAACTATTTTCATTGTTCTTTTTAGCCAATATCTTTGTTTATATGCCTTCAGTTGTGCTTTAAGAGCTAAGTCTGTTTTCAGTGAGGCTCACTGAAGTTTTACCTTCTATGCTTCGTCTTCTCTGATTGAGGATTTTCTCTGTTTACATCTAAGGAAGCATTTCTTCTGCACCAGTCAAGTGGCAAAGTTACACAAGTATGTTAAAACCTGCACTTTAAGAAACACAGTGGCAGTCACTCTAAACCTTGACTCTCCTGTAAGGGCTCCTATCCTACATGGAAGACTATTTTCTGTTTGTAAACACGAACAGGAACCCTCTGAAGACTGTTACTCGTTAACATCCTTAGCTGAACAGGTGAATGCTCCTTCAACTGAACACAACACAGATGAACCTCTGAGACTCTCTAGACCTTCTAGGGGGTGTAATGGTCTACATATGCTGGCCTTATTGGATAATTTGGACATGCATTATTGATGAAAATAGGAGAAGAACAAAAGGACACAGAATGGATACCTTGGAGAGGAAGGAAGGAGAATTACTACACTGTATATAACAGTGTCTGTACAGGGAAGAGCAGCTTCCCTCCAGGTGAACCTCCTTTGCAATGGGTGTTGAGGGAAAAGGAAAGCATCACATGCTTAATGCAAAGGGCTGTTTCACATCACATCAGATGTGCAATTCTGTGAGCACACTAATGAAAACATTTTGTCATACATGCACTGGCTCTCAGTGTGTGCATGACTGTCTCTTGGATACAGACTGAAGTAGTGCAAACACCAGTGAAGGGCGTTGCTTGGGAACAGGGACACTCATTCAGCAGATCTTAATAGAAGGGAGATTCTTTTTTCCCCCCCTAGAGTGGTACAGATATTTAACATTTCAGAAAACAAACACGTAATACATTTATGCTAAAAAAATGTTCTGTACTCTTAATATGTTAAAATGCTATTGTATAAAACAAATACTAATGACCTAAATCAATCCAAAGCTTTATAACATTTAAAGTTTCCTTTTTAGATAGAAGAATAAATATCACTGGGTAATTATTAGGTAACTGCCTTCCTACTGGATGCTAAAACACACAGAAACACCAACATGCATTTGAGGACCTGACAGTGTAGCAGAGCCTTTCAAACACTAGGCTTCACTGAAATGGGCAGTTCTAACAGCTTAAAACACAACAGCCTTCCATTTTCATTGCTGCATGAATTTACAGTGATTAGTTCACAATATCACTTTTTCTGAACCCACAAGTTGTCATGAATCAATCACAAATACTGTATTCAATAGCACACATGGAGGGTTTATGAGGTTGATATGTTTAGATTTACAAGAAGAGTAAAGGGCCATTCAGATATTCAGCTACTGTTAGAAATTCCTCCTGGAGTGTAGGAAGTTATCCATCAACAAAAAGGTTGATTTTCCTTCATCATTCTTTCAGCTACAGAATCTTATACTTACTAAAAGCATGTCCTATACATGTTGTATAGGAGCCTTATTTCTGCTCTCTGTTTTACAGTGAATATCAGGAATTGCTCTAGTAACCTTAGAGGAACATCAACATAAATGTATAAATGCACCTTGACTTTGGCTCTTTTCCAGATAGAAAATTCTCTTGGGAAAATAGCAGCAAGCCACCATAAAAGCTCCTATTTGATGAGAACTAAGACTAAAAGAGACACCAGCTCCCTATCTTTAACAACAACAAAAACCTATTTTTTTTAAAGTGTTCCTATTTTCAACAGCTTTCCCAAACTGGCACTAGGGAAAGATAGTTTTTCATGAGAAAAACTGATATTGCAGGAAAAAAAAAAAATCAGAAAAGGATGAAAACAGATCTGAGAAGGGATTGATATTACTAAGTTGGTTACAGCCTTCCCATGCTGTTCCAGCCCCTGGTTCTGCAGAGTCACTTCTATGACAAGGCTTAGCACAGTACTCATTTCTCCATTTGCATCATGTAAATAAAACAGACTGTGAGTGAACTTTGCTTCTGATTTCGTTATTTAGCTCAACATGCTGATTACAAGTGATGGTGTTTTACATGAAACAGAATATTTTGGAGCTCTCTTCCAAAATCCCCTGTGGTGCGCCTCAATGCAAGAAGAAATCTGCCATCCTCTGTCCTGATAGCATCTTTCACTTTGCAGTGAGCAAATTAAATCACTTGAGAATGCTACAAAAGACAGAAAACTTTAAATACCATTCATGATGCTACAAAGCAAAGCAATGACTGTTTCTTTTGATACAAGGAAACATATTTACGGCACTATCTATCACTAAATACAGGAAGCTGTCAGATACATTTCTGTCAGGAGGGTGGCTCTTTTCCAGTTGTAAAGTGTGCTGTTAAAATAATAGTACACATGTATAGAGTATTTAAGTTTATTATCTGCTTGTGTATCCTATATTAGCCAGTTAAATGAAGTTCTACCTCACTGTTTTTCAGCAGCCACCAAATACAGAGGATATCACCTGACTCTCCAAGCTGCTTCTATCTCCCTGGTCAGCAAAAGAAGCATATATATAGCATATATATATATATATCTGTAATCCTACAACTACATTAGACATACATAACTCAGGTGCATAACATAACATACTAAACTCAGATGCACAGTGGCTTAAGATTTTTCTACAACCATACTCTACATTCAGCTTTCATCTTTGCACTGTAGTTTTTTTATATGAGTAAAATAATTTGTGCAGTATGGATATAAATATTAGCATGTGAGAGTTGTTTAGTGTTGATCTAGTGACAACCTTTTTCCTACTCCTCTAGATCGGTTCCCAATTTTGCTGGGAGTTACTATAGCTGCAAATCATTATTTGCAAGTCAAGTAATGAATAAAGTAGTGACTTGTATTAACTTGACCAATACAAGCTGCAGTTAAACAGTATCACCACTGAATCCAACTTAATTGTGGTAAGCAGAAATGGGAATCATTACTGTCTCAGATCTGTGATTGCAGCTCCTTTCAACAGCACATCCCAAAGACTGCAGATTTTAACTTCCTATGATTACCTACTCCTTTGCATAAATATTTCCAATTAATACACAGACTGTGCCCTATCACTGTATTAATTGTTGTTTCCCAAACAGTGTTGATTTTCCATATATTGTGTTCCCTAGGAGCCTGCAAACTCCCAGAGTCCATAAAATCCCCCAAACACCTTTACCTGGTAAAGGTAATCTATGCACAAACTACTACTTCTATACCTTTCTGTGGAGGTCACTGCTCAACGAGCTCAGAGCCCCCAGTTCCACCCAGTCACGAAAATCCATGTTTGTTTTAGCCAACCAGGGAGCTTGGAGGGCTTTGACATTTTAGAGAAGTCTCATAAATACTTCTACCATATCTTGTGTTCCTGACACTGGATGCTGGGAAACCATTTCTCTGGGAAAAGTACACACAGGTCATTGATTCTAATGTTTACAGGGTGAAGTTCTGCCTCAGGACATTCATACACCCAACAGCCACAATTAGTCACATATACTTCACATTGACACATTCCTTTTAAGCAGGTGAACCTGTTCATCGACTGAAACCTTTTAGAGTGACACTTTTCTTTAAATAAATTTGCAGTATTTCATCACACTGATCTGCCAAGTTAAACATCTGCATCATGATTTAGTGGATGTATATTTTCACAGTAGAGAAAAAAAGTCAGACCAGAAACTGGAGGTCAGAAATTTCACACAGAACCCATGGTCTTGCATGATAAAGTTCAATTAAATATTCAAACTGTTACCATGCAAATGTAAACCTACTTCCCCCCCCATGTTATTTTCCTTTCAAAATTTTGAAAAGAACAAGCATATATATGCTCACATATACTAGAAAAGATTGAATAAAAGAGAAGTACTGCTTAGTGATAGATGACAGATTAGTTAACACAACCATATATCAATTTGGTGAAAACAAATTAAGAAAAACTCATTTACAGAATGTTTGCTGTTCATACATAAATAGGAATTTGATGGTAACTCTATTCTATTCAGAACATACTGATAGACTATATTTTGCCACAATTTTCAAGTTTCAATTCTGAAACCGAAAGGACAGATACTGGAAATTAATGTAAAATGGACTCAAATAATAAAACATTAGAACACAGTCAGAATTCAAATATACTCTTCACTGGATAAACAACCTTTAGCTCTATTGGCATTTATAAACCTCTCAAATTGTTACAGCCAATGCTTTAAGAGAGAAAAAGACCTAACGAGAAAAATCTTATAAACCCAAGACATTCTGATGTTCTAATCATGCCCTTTCCCAACACTTCAGAACTTGGCTCCATGATTCAGTTTTTTCCTGCCATAAAAAAAAATTTACAATAGGCACAGTGAGCCAACTTCAAGTCTTTGTGGGCCAGAGGTAAAATTAGCTCCAAAATGAAGGACATCCTCACAGTGAATGACAGTTGGAAAGTTTGCTCTACAGTGATTTGGATTTCCACTCTTCTTCCAGGGGTTAGAGCTTATCTTTTCTAGTTATATGAATATGTGGTGGGATTTGGCACGGACTAAATTTATTTTGTGGGATCTCAACCTTCAAAGTGCTTGTTTATGACATTCAGTTATGTTCCTAAGTGTTACATGTGCACACTGAGCAAGGAACAAATATCAGCAAGAGCAAGACATGTACTTGCTGATTTTTCTCCAGGAATGATGGAAGTTCAAGTGTATCACTAACCAAATGTTATTATGGGAGAAATTTAATGAAGACAAATTATAGGATTTTTTATATTATTAGAACAAAATAAAACAACCAACAAACCATCACCAAAATACTCCCTCCATTATGAAATATTTGGAAGTCATACATATTCTATTTGGGGAATATTGCAGGCTGAATAGATCCATGTCTACATCTCAGATGACTAATCTTCTAGGCATTAATGCCTATTACATAGCAATATATACACACTAAAATTACAGAATGACACTTGTGTCTGTGAGGAGAGGCATATCTGTGCTGATATGAAAGCTTTTCAGAATTCTCTTTTAATGCTCAAGGCTAAACAGACACCACAATGCCAAAAAGATCTCCCCAGGGCATAAGAAGATCAAGCTGTAATTGGCCTCCATAATTTTTGTTAGTATTATAACATTATTAGGTTTTCTGCATTGCTACTAAGCTTTTTTGGAGATCCTAAAAGTTTCCCATTAAGTAGCATATCAGGTCAGTAAGAAAAAGGAGGAAGGAGGGAAAGTAGGTCTGCAAGGTCATCTTTACATAAAAAAAAGTCACTAAAGAATATGAAGGAAATTAAAATAAAAATGTTTGCTTATATAATCATTATGTAAGTCTCCTGTTTCAAAAAATATGATTACTTCAGATCAGTGTATTTCTTGATAATTAAGGGGGTCTTACTGTAACTCCTGTATCTCATTAGTGTACATATTTAAGCTTGTGTCAAAATAACTTATCCTTTCACCATTCAAAATCTACAAGATTCTGAGGCTGCTTTCCTTAACAAGCTCTGAAACATGAAGTTATACTTTTTTTGTAAAGGGTAGATCCTTCAAGGTACAACATTATGGTCCTTCAAAGGCATAAACTGAACACTGAACCTCAGACACCCTCCAGGAATCCACGTGCTTTTAGCACAGGCTTAATGTGAACACACCATCAGTTTGATACTCAGGATGTTACTTATTTCCATAAGGTTTTGTTAAACTAAGTGCTACACATGAAATCACTAACATTCATGAAGATATTTTTCAATGGTTAATTAATGTGAATACGTTCATAAGGATATTCAGTAAATCAAATCCAAGTTTCAGGGCACTGGTAGCCTGACAAGTTGTCTCTCACAAAAACCTGAGATATTTTTTTGAAATGGCTTTGAAAGGTTGACATGAATCTTATCCCAAACGTATCAAAGCAATTTACACATGAAAGTGTACAACTGCAACAAAGAGAACTTCAAAAACTAGGGTGGAATCAAATACAAATCTTTCATTTCTAATTGC
This sequence comes from Chiroxiphia lanceolata, assembly GCF_009829145.1. NCBI lineage: Eukaryota > Metazoa > Chordata > Aves > Passeriformes > Pipridae > Chiroxiphia > Chiroxiphia lanceolata. Next base: position 6,114,058 of record NC_045651.1, read on the forward strand.
AGAACTCATTTCTCTAAATTAGTTTTCCCTAAATAATTCCGTCTCTGAAACACAAATAACGAGGCTGCTGAACTTTACAGACAAAGTTGCTACAAGCTGATAAGCTTCCCCCCTTCCCCCTCACCTACTATCTGGAAGGGTGAGAGATGTACCCATAACTACAGTTTTAATTATTTGAGAAGTACTTATTCATCAGAGCAGAGCTAGTTATATAACCCCAAGACAGTCAGAAGACCATTAAAAGTGTGTATTGTTAACTGTAACCTTGTTTATAAAGAACTTCAAACTACGGTTTTGTGACTCAAATCCCTTTTTTTTTTCCCCTCCACATTCTAAGTAGGCAATTAGGTTAATAGCCAAGCTCCCTGGGGATAAGAACATCAGGAACTACCCATGCTCCTGTTGTACAGTATAACTGTACAACTGTGTTTGAGATACATTTGGTAATGAGAAAAATAAATACCAAAGTCATATGATCACTTCTGTAGTTTAACTTGCATTTTTCTAAACCCCCTCATAAGTAGATTAATTTAGATCTCATAAAAGATGGTAGCAATGTGCCACCAAGGCTAAAAATCAAAGACCATGAAGCCTTTTAGTACAAGATTTTATCAGACATGTTCAACATAAGCATCTGTGAACTGAATCTTAATCGTTCATGTTTCCTTTTAGGCAACTTATCATCATTGGATGCAATAATGCAGAGAAGGAGTCAGCACAAACGGCTGCATTTTACCAGATGGTTTGTGACGTTTCTCTAAATCAAGACTTTAGCGAGGTTTGCAGGGAAACATAAAAACTGATACAAACAAAAAGAAATCTCATTCTCAAAACTAAAACATGTCCCTTCAACAAAAAAATTACTCATACCAACACTAATTAGTAAAGGCACTTTGTGAAAGACTAGAACTTCCAACTGTGCCTAGCAAAAGGAAACGCCCCAATTTATGAAAATCTGGAAGATGACTTATCCACAGACACACAGCTTAAAAGTCAAGTCCAAGCAAAGCTGAAAGTTTTGTGTCTCAGAGAGTAAGGCAAAACCAGGGAAACTGTTAAAATGAAGCAGAAATAGTGGTGTTGAGCAGTTCTCAACTCTCAGGTTATGAAAGCTGGTCAAAACTGTAACCATACAGTATTTCTTTTGTACATACACTCTATTACAAAAGCAGTATCAATCATAGTTCAACAACCACCTGCTGGAAGGACTGCAGCACACCAATAAAAGTTTTCATTATTTATTTTCCAGTTGAATGCACTATTTTGTAGTTTAAGGTACCCAAACCATCTGCTCCACACAGTGTTCTGGCACCAAACCTGGTGCCTTCACGTACCCTGATAGGGGATCCCACAGTGCCATCACACAACACAAACCACACAGTTTGGAGGAGCAGGACAGTCCAAATTCAGCTAAAAAAGTGTCCCCAATTGTTTCCAAATTACTCTGGTCTCCAGAAACATGGATGGAACATGAACAGAAGGTATTAAACAGCAGTACCCTGTATGTGTTTGTTTAAATATTATAACTATGTGTATATTTTGTTGCTGTAAGCAGTATCCTTTCACCATTGAAACCAAGAACACAATTTGTAGGTACCAGAGTCTTCCTTTGAGCCCACACTGAGAACACCACGTGGCAAGGGTTCAGTTATTAGTTTCAAATTCATTTTAGGTCTGTGAAATGCAGTTAATTCATTAAAATGCAATTATGCAATGCAAATTCAGAGGGAGTAAAGTGTCTTCTTTTTAGTTCATTTCCATGTTAAATTAAAGATCTTAACCTCTCTATTATACATACCTTTATTGCATAAAAATTAATAAACTCTAATTTAAAAAAATTTGCTGAAAACCCTCAGACATTGAAGAATTTCTTTCTGTTGATTTAAACACAACCCCTTACCTTTTACTCGAATTTATAACTGTTCACCTAAGTCTGCCCATGTTCCTGAAAATGCTACTATTGGGATGGGCAGGGGGGAAGTTTAAATGTGCTCGTGGAGAAACAAACATCATAAATTACAAATTAAAGACTGATATTTTTCATACATAACATGCATACATACAAGTTTTACACCCCTAAAACTGTCCATCAGTGCCTGGATTCAGCAAACCAGCAGTGGTCACACAGACAGCCAACTTCTCTTCTACATTCCCAGTAGAAGAATATGGGTCAAGCAGGGCATAAACTACCTGTTGGAGAAATCCTGTGGCCCACTGCCCATTCCAAAGGTGTGTTACAGTCTGTCCACACAGCACTGCTCCCACACTGATGGCTAAAGACTCCCAACAAGCCCAAAATCCAGCACTCACCCCACGCTCCAGCGGTGTGTTTGCATCAGGCACTGCAGGGGCTTCATGTTGCTACAGGGAACAGCAAACCCTGCAACAAAAGTAATCCTTAGAAACGTGAAAGTTCAGAGCTCTGCACGCACAGGGGCTTCACTCCACACAGCCTGAGAAGTTTGAGCTTCAACCAGCAGCTTCAACCCTCCCCACCAATATATTAAACACTTATCCCTGATGCAATGCAGCTGGGAAAGGCACTAAAGCCTTAATGATCAGCTGGCTCCTTTGAGGGTGGCCACAATTAACAAGTCCTTCACAGCTGTATTCAATAACTTTTTGGCATGGAGACAGGACTCTTTTAACGATGCCAGCCATATGTTCTAGTTAACTACTCTATTTCTTACCTATCAATATGGATCAGTAGTATTAACAGTAAGACAATTTTTCTTTCCAGTGGAAGTGTAATGTCAGATGGTATTTAGTATTAGCTCAGTACCGAATACTCAGTATTGAGTATTTAGTTCCATTGCATTAGCAAAGACTGAATAAGATTATACTTTTATAAGTATGATGCAAGTTCCAGCTTCATTCTACTATATAGTTCACTCCAAACAGGCAATCACATACAATAATCTCACAAATGTTGTTTCAAGTGTTAGTTTAAATGAAATACTTGTTGGAAAAAACCCCCCCGAACAACCCAACAAAACAAAAATCAACAAAATAACACCCATTCTCCCTAAATATTTTTAACTTTTTTTCTTTCTTCTTTTTTTTTGCTATATTTTCTACTTTCAGGTATCATAATCTATCACTTTCAGTAGGATCTGAAATGATTAACTGTGGTGAAAAGGTTATTCAAACTCACTAAAAGGAACCCAACCAAACATAAAACCAGACATTTCCATGACAATTTCAGCCAAATTTTGCTGGTTTAGCTCACTTAAATATCAGGAGTAGTTCAAACAAATATTCAAGTACTTGTTTGGATCTTCATTTAAGTGGGTAAAAAATGCAGAGAAGCCCATGAATTTACCTCTGCCAAATCAGGTGTCACTGTGCTTCTGGCTTTGCCTGTGCTTCAGAACCAGGCAGTGACAGCTATTTTGAATGGGATACTAAATTAAATGATCATGACAATGTTAACAAAACAACTTTCCTGGCAATATTGAAGAGTATGGTGGCATGTGGCTGTCACACATTGTGCAGAACAGTGCACAGCTGGCAGTGTTCTGTAATCCAGGTAGACATTCAAAGAATATTCAGTGAATGAACAGTCCTCCAATTTGCACATCTCTAACGAACCCCACATCCCCCTCCAAAAATAAAATAAAACAAAACAGCAGAAAAAAATAATAAAGGAAGTCCTCAAATAAAGGAACAATGCTGAGGAAATGAAAGCAAACCACCACTTTCCTTTTAATAAAAAAAAATAAAAGAGAAGCTGTTCTAACATAACTCTAATTCTGTTTCTGGCTGGCAGTTAAAATCCTATGACCTGGTTTGTTATTTTAGTCCTAAGCTTTCATCTCTGGAAGCAACATGGCACAAGCTATGGGTACCAGCTTATTAAAGTTCAATTCATTGTTAAAAGCAAATACCTGCTGAGCACAAGGTGATGCAAGTAAGAAGTCTTTAAATTGTTTACAAAGGGTACCAGTATCTGACTAAAAAAAAAAAGTTAAAAAAAAAAAAAAAAAGGACTGGAAATAAAACTGACTATTAGTTTATTTTCAAATGTTTCTACTCTCTTTTCTAGGAAAATTTAGCTCGCAAAATTGGCTGAGAACAGAGGTGCAACAGCCACATTCTCTCACATCAGTGGAGTTTCATGGATCGAGGAGTGCAGAACTGCCAGTAGAAATTGCCTTCTAGCAAGTGAGGTTATTCCTAGCTACAAACAAAGCCACAGGGAGATTTATCCCTTGTCAATTGTCAATGTGTCTGTCCTTCATTTGGGAATAAAATCCATTAGATTATGTGTATTGTGGATTCCTTTTATATGAGATATGTTCTAAGAGAGATTCTCATGTAATGATTAAATAGCGTCTCTTCAGTTTACAGCCCCAATTCTGGCTGTCTGTTCACTTGAAAGCATTTACCTTTTGTGCCAATAAAATAAAACTTCTGTCAAATTTAAACTCTGTAATTCCTTGTTAACAAGGAGGAAGGTCTTGTATTTTCAGCACAGGACAAACTCCAGAAATCAGAGCTCGTTTTGAACCTTCCCAGCATCCTCAAATGTGGTCAACCAGAAGCAATTTAATTTGTGTCTTTCATTTGATGAGTGTGGAGGTCAGCATTTTAGTTTGAATCAGTTGCTTTTGAGGTCAGTCTCCAAGATATCCTTGGTTTCATGCTTTGGTTTGCACTGCAGAACACAAAAATGCAGAATGTGTGGAAACTAAATCAGACCATGTGCTCTGGGAGGTACCTGAAATGTTCCGCTCACAGAACCGAACTTTTCTCAGGTAAACCCTCCAAAACAACTGCTAAGTTCATCTAACTTCAAATTACACACATGGTGATGCACATATTTCCATATGTAGTAGAGGAGAGATATGCAGTATATGACTGTTGGGAGATAGATTATTTTAACAGTGAATGTATTTAAAAGTGAGCCACCTACAAATTATTCATGCTATTAAAAAGAGTATGAATTATCACATCCTTCCCTTCAGCTGACAAAGACATCTTTAATGTGAAGTCAAACCTCTCTATTCTAAAGGCTTTTAAGCAAATCTCCACCTGGCTTTGTCCCACCTGCTGGACCCTTGTCTGGAGTGTTGAACACAATTGGCATTTTTATGTACTTTGTGACGAGAGCCTGTGTTTCTCCTGGCCTATTTGCAAAATTCTCTTGTCATCATGAGCAGTGATAGGGTGCTTCAATTCCTTTTCCCTCTGCATCATCTCTATAACTTATTTTTGAAAAAGCAGAGAGCCATTTCGCTTCCATACTTGCTGGTCCTATTATTTCTTGTGCAGTCCTTGCCCAGGCCCCTCTGCAGCACTGCCAATGTCCTTCTAAGACAATGAGCACAGCAGTTCTGCAATGAATCTTTTCTCAGACAGGGTGTGCCTCGGGTTCCAAATCCATATGGAAAAGCCTCAAGTTTCTGGATAGCAACATAGTGCTGCACTGCACACACCCTGCCACAAAGCAGGAGTTATCAGGTTGTTTCAGGGTTCCAGTACACAGTAATAGTGAACTGCATCTCCTGGGGCTGCTCCAAACTAGAACTGAGACAAGACCTCTGAGGACTGTAGGATTTTAATGTAGATTCCATTGCCAATCAATCATTCAGCATTAAAGATTAAATGCAAGCAGAAAGATGAGAGTTAACGAAAAGCCACTGAAATAGAACACAGTCTTTTCTCAAATATTTTGTACTTCATAGGAGTAAAACATGCACTTGTTGAATCCAGACATAGCACAGACTGCAGAAGCCTCACCATGCACTCTTTGCTTTCAGTCATTTATCTCAACATCAGTTCAGTATAGTTTTTACATATTTAAATTTTTAACAGAACATAGGCGTGTATTTGTCAATAAGGAAACGTCTTTAAATGTTTTAAAAAGCCTAACTAAGAAAATACTGCTTCCTTGACAATCACGAAACTTTTTGGCATAAACCCCCTCAGCTTCTCTAGATCTCATATTTTATTTATTACCACTGTGGTTTAAACATTTGAGCTTTAGTTTATAGCTTTTTTAAAGACTAAAACATGGTTATCAAGTGTGACTGCAAGTAAAACAACAGCAGCTTTGCTAATGCTCGTCTCATATGACAGAATAGTTGAATATGATATAAAAATAAATCCTTTTGGGGGATTTGGGACTTAGCAGTTTCTCATGTAGGACACTGTAATTTGTTGGTGAACCATAGCCAGGTCAGTGTAGTGAGGCTGTGTTAGACAACCAGGAGAAAAATAATTCCTTTTTAAAAGGAAATTGGAGATCTCTTTGAACAGGGTATAAACGAGGTGCATTTGTTTCTTCTAAAGCACAATATCACTTTTACATTAAATAGTTAAGCAGTATTGTCCTGGTATCTCCTTGGAATCTGTTCAATACAATATAATATGGCTTTATTCTGATATAATTATTTAGTACTAGTGATTTTAGTTGAAACTTTAGATAAATTGCAAACAGAAGCCACATGACTTTGATTTTACTTTTTTTTTTTCCAACATCATGTGATTTAGGTGAAGAATCATATGTCACAACCAACGGCAGGAATTAATTATACTGCAAAATTTGCAAGAAGACCACAGGTCTAAATAATCTACATAAATCATTCAGCTAATAATTTGATACAGCTAACAAACAAAACAGGCAAGACTTCTGATAAATGATTCGGGAAAGCAAATTAATAAAATTTGCCATTGCTTATTCTTCTTGGTTTGCCCACTGCTCTGTACTTCTCTAAACCAGATTCTGAAAAATCTGTTAACATTTAAATAATCTTTTCTAAAGTAAAATTCTAAAGACTTATTTTGGAACTCATTTATAACTCATTTAACAGGATTTAGTCTTATTATAATATCATCCATATCCTTTCTGTGCAATGTCACTCGATGATCAACTCACCAAACATCACAATAGGCTGGAAACCAAGGGAGACAGTGGAAGAAAAGAAGAAACACACGAACATCAGAGACACAAAAAATAGCCAATGACAACAATAAATGACACAAACAACATCAGGAAAAGCTCCAGAAGGTTGTATTGGTCTTGGAATTTTTCTACCGCCTTCAGTTATGGGTCAAACCTTGGAAGAATAGGCTTAGGAAAGTGGAAAAGGAATGAGAGGAGATGAAATCTGAAGAAATAAAATGGTTTAGTCAAAGAAACTTTTAAAATGCATTTTAAATGCATCTCTTAAGCAGCTGTGGAAATTGTAGAATAGTAGCACTAGGTTCTAAAGAAGACATAAAAAGGTTTCAAAAGATGAGAATTACTGAAATGCACTCTTTTGTCTAGGTTGTATCCCCTTGTCAGTAAATTGGACGTAACATATATAAATACAGGTGATTTGAAATTAGACAGAGAATGCCTCTTCTACAATAGATTTATTTTGAGTGATTGTATACTTGGACCATAAACACTCTAAAGACAAAAAAAGGACAAGGTTTCCAGAACACAGAAAAAGAGTGAAATGTAGTAAATCTCTTATCTTGAGTTTTTATATTAACTTTAAAAAGCTCTCTATGCTCAGGTACTTCAGATTTAATACACAAACCAAAAACCTCTCCATGAGATCAACTTGTGCAAACAGTAACATCAGTGATTGCTATTTGCTAATGGCAACCACAGTTCCAATTGCTCTGCACTTCCACAGTGTATTTCAGAAGATCCTTGATTTATTCACAGCTAATTTCTTAAATGTCACAACAGCTTTATAACACTTTTCAGCACCACTGAAATGCCAGGTTTTTTTTCAAAAACCTTGAAAATGCAGAATATTAACCATTAATATCAATATGAAAAGAGATTTTAAAATTACATATTCCAGCCACAACATCTGCCACACATCCCTTTAGTACAGGTTACCTTTCTTTCCTCTCATGGAAATATTTTGAAATAAAGACACAACTGAGGAAAGAACTAATGAATCATCTCTGTAAGATATTACAACTGGGTGTGTAAAATCTCACGAGGCACCAACTTTCAAATGTGTAAATCTCTGATGTAAAATGGTTTTAGGGGGTGGAAACACAATACATATGTCTCAACACAGAGGTCAAAGAACCTCGGGTAATGATCTCCCACTGATAGAACATTATGGCGGTGATAAGGTCCAGCCATTTAGATTGCTGCAGCAGAGATCTCGTGAAAGATTGAGTCCCAACAAGAGGGACAGTCTGGTAGGCTGACACTTATCATTGCCACTCAGAAAAACACACAATCCACCTGCCTAAATCTTTGCCATGCTCCTCATCTCTGCTCAGCCTGTCCTGCTGCCTTTGAGTTGGTTGGCTCAGCAGTCCCACGTGATGAGTGGAGAATAAGCAACTTCATAAACACGGTTATTTGGCCTATTTAGGGGTTTTTGAACATGAGTACTTCTATCTGTAAGCCAAAACTGAAGTGTCAAATTCTAGACGAGGAAATAGATCCTAAGACATAGGTTTGGTTTTTTTTTTTTCTTTCCTTCAGAATTTTTATTCTTCTAAAGGTCATTTCATGACTACATAACTAATGAGAAAGGATATATTCCTTGAGTCATCTGGGATCTGCCACAGCACATCTGACCAAAGGTGTAGCTACTGACTGTGACATTCCAGACAGATGAGGGGCTGCAGCTGCAGCTCATATCAAAGCTCCTGTGGCAGTTCATATTTGCCAATATATCTTTCAAGCTAAGAAAGATGTGATTTCCTCCCCGGGATTTCACAAGTAACTTTCATCAATAGTTGTTGTAAATCTGGCAAGGCAAAGGTTTGCAAGAGCACACTTGCCAAGACACAGAGGTTTCCTTTATGAGACCATGTATGTTTTAGTCTTCTCTGTGTGATAATATAAACCCTAAGTGAATATTTCTGAGTTTATTTCTCCAGAGCTCCAGAAAGAATAAAAAGGTAAAGAGGGCATGCCTCTCTGACTTGCCTGCTAATGTGCACATTTATGATACTTTGCTCCCTTTGGTCATTTTTGAGTACTTTGCCACTTAAAAATACATGCATTCAAATGAACAAACCCCACAGAAGCTGGAATGTACTATTCTTCTGTGTCATGTAAATATTCGTTTAAATGCACTACCTGTCACTGTCAGCATGTGGAACATTGTAATTTGACACTTTGCTGTTATTTAAAAAACTATTCTGTATCAAAAACCAGCAGTAATTTAATATTGTTGCTGTAAGTTAATTGTTTCCTGCCATACTTGAAAAAAGACACATTTTCCACTCCTAATCTCTGCTCAGAGTGACCCTAATTACCCATTTTCTTCTATTTTTCTGCTAAATTTTCTCATCTCTTTTAACACATTTTGTTTAAGGATGTTGAAACTGCAAAGGCTTCTCTTAATTTCTACTTAGCATTTTTTTCTGTGTACTGTGGCAGTCTTCTTATCCTGCTGGAAAGCTTTTCAAAGAAACATGCACTGCAGTACCTGCAGAAGCTTACCACATTCTGGTGCTGATGAAAAGGAGGCAAGAATGCCCGATTAAAAATCACTCTGTGCTCTCAGGCCTTGAGATTTCTGGTTTAGCAAATGTCAGCAGAGGATCCCAGCAGCCCTCGTGGGCTGTGCTGAGGGATGGGGAGATGCTACTCACTTGGTTGAATGTTGTTCACTCAACACTCTTTTCTCACCAATTCTGCAAACTTCCCCTTGTCCTCCTATGCTAAAATCTCAGCAAAATTTAAAAAAAAAAAAAAAATCTGCTTATGCTTACCAGGCAGGTTTCATCCAAATTTTATAGTTATAATTAAAAACTACATTTTGATTAAGGAAATTATGAATTACAATAAAGTGCAAGGAACATGCAAAATGAATAATTAACATTGTATAGACTTCAGCATCTTAATGAAGATTAAATACTACATATATTCAAACTGGATTAGCACATCCACTGAAAGCTGTTATGTGCTCAGTAGGGGAGTCTGTGCATTCACAAAATAATGTTTTATGAGGAGTATTCTAGCAACATTAAGCATAAGGTTGTCATATATAAAATGATTAACATTTTATATAAAAGAAGCTGTAATTCCAGTAAATGAAGTCATTTCATCTCCCTGCTGGTTCTACCTTTAGGAATATACTGTAAATGAAAAGTGGCTCAATGTGAAGTCTAGTTAAATAGAATATGAATCCTCTTGTTTGAAGTTAATGAGACTTGGAAACCTGCATTTAAAAAAAAAAATGTTGTGATTTTAAATCACCAGTTTCATTAAGATTTGCATACAGGACGTACATTCTTGTTCTATTAAGGCTTCCACTTCCTCAGCTACACAGGACAGGATGTCACCTTGCTTTTCCTGCTCTCTGTTTGCAACCTGCCCACCACTTACAGCTGCTTCTTTATGAGGGGGAGAATTGCTTGTGAGAACCTGCAAGTAGGTGAAGTATGAGTCTGCAAAAATGCTCCAACAGAACAGCACCGGGAAAAGTAACTCCTCGGCTACTGATTATGAAGTCATTTTGTCAAGGCTGAGTACGTACAGATTGCTGGGGTATTGCTCTCAGCAGTGAAATGTCCATCTGCAGAAGGGGTGCTGACAAGTTGCCAGCTGCTCCAAGCTGACAGATCAAAGGAGAAATGGACTGTAATTTCCTCCTCAAGAGAACAGATGATGGCAAGGTTAAATCACATCCACGTAGAGGAGTGACAGGAATGTTAGATGTAGATAAGGCAATACATGTATTGGTATTTAGTGTTTTAAATCTGCTTCATCTAAAGAAGTAGCTGCTCTTCAGGAGACACTGATCTCAAACTGGGAATCCCAGTTGAAAAGTGATGGGAAAAAGATTATAAATGCTCAAAGCCAATACCTTTGGACCAAAGTTATTTTTGTTGTAAAGCACAGAAGGGGGGATAACACATTTTACACCATAATTTAATAAACTGTTTGGCAGGCTCTGCACATTTGCCATTGTCAGAGGAACAGGTTGTAGGGCTGGGTATAGGCTCTTCAGGCAGAGATTGAGCAGCACAAGACCACAGCCCTGGTGCAGCACACGAGTGATTCTTCAGACAAAAGCTGCAGTCACTCTTCTCTTGTCAGTGTTATTTTACACATGAGAGGGGCTGGCTGGGATCCGTGCTGGGCCCCTGCCCAAACACAGACAATTAGCACCTCTGTCAGCCATAGCACACATGCTGCCTCGACCTTAACCTCTGGGGGCCTGGCCAAACCCTGCCTCCCCTGTGCTGTTTCTGGCATGGTAATGAACTCTTTGTAGCCTTTACCTGCCTACATTTTCTTCTAACTGGAGAAAGTATAGCTAAATTTTAATAATATTAAGAATATTCAAATAAAACTTTTTTTCCCCTCCTCCCCGTGAAAAGGAAATGGAAATGACTTTCCATTTCTATTCTGAATTTACAGCAGTGCCTCAAAAACATTTTTGGAAAACTTCCACACCTGCTTAACCACATGAGAGGACGCGGCTCCTGAGGAGCTGTTTTTTCATTTACATGCAGCTGGATTTCACAGAAACACAGCTTTTGGTCCTCCAGTGGAGTAAATCTTTTTCCTCATGGTAGTAGGGGAAAAAAAATCTATGCAGAAATAAAATAAACTAACAGATTAGAAAGTTGAATTGCACAGTCCCAATTTTTAAAATATATTCCTAATGTGGTAAAAATCTTGGCAAGATGCATATTGCTACTGTCGACAGAAAAAACACCTTTTCAGCTCCCAAGCTTGCTGGAACCCATGTGTTAGTAAATAAAGGTGAATAAGGCACAGACCCAAGAATCTGTTGGTTTGTAGGTTTTAGTAGCACTCACACAACATAAAGAAATCACTGTTTATGATATGGATTTTGGTTCCCTGTTTCCTGCTGTATCTGGCCCCTGCCTCCTACCCAACGTGTGAGCTTGTCGGGGTCTGGACTTTATGTCTGACCCCTGTGCAGTGATTAATCCAGCTGGAATATTGGCTGTGACAGAGGCCCCTGACACAACATAAATGATAAATATACTTTCATGGTAATGCAGGCTGGGCTCAGAGTGGTCTTTTCGATGGAGGATGTAGACAGGCCCAGGTGATGCCATATTAAGGGAATTCCTGTAACTCTGGGAGGCAGGAGCTGCTGTCAGCAGGCAGGAAAACGGATCCAGTGGACTCTGTTATACCATCACTATGTGAGGTAGTGGCTCCTGGCTGGCCCCTGAGAAGCCACACGCTGGTGGGTGTGTGGTGAGAGCCTAGGAGCAGGGCAAGGCTGGAGACTGGGATTTGGTTTGGGATGCTGGGAGCTCTGTGCTTCCTCCTTTCCCTGGAGCTCATGGGCACCGAACCTGTCAGTGGAAAACAGACTGACTTCTAAATCGTTTTGTGTCATACCTGCTTTTAATTTTAAAGACTGGTTTCAATTGTCTAAGACAGCCAGGTAACCTTGGGATTACAGGAATTCATAAGTGCTTTATAATGTGAAATATCCATACAGTTACAACTAGATTAACCTTATAGCTTGCATGATTTTGAGAAATTGTCCTCCTGGTGCAAGCCTGGAATGAAAGAAAATGACAAAGTGAAGCTCATGTCTCGGGGGCCAAGCACTGGGAATCTCAGTATGACTGGATTTACAATATTTCAAGTCTCCTGGAGCCCAGGAGTGTCTCATCAGCTCACAGAAAAAGCACAGCGTATGCCAAAGAGCTTAGTGACTTTTTTCGCTATTTTTTTCCACTGGGAATCCCCTGTCAGCCCTAAGGTATACAAAAGGATTCAGACAACTGCTCAGAGCCCTGCCTATGGATGAGAACATCCTGCAGTGTCAGGGAGGCCTGGAACACTACAGCACTTGTGTGCTGCTGTGCCAGGGCCAGTCCACCTCCCAGAAATGCACCCAATGGGCAAAAAGGAACTGAAGCTTCCCACTCTGAGACTGGAAGTAGATGACCTTTAAGGTCCATTCCAATTCCTTAACATTCTATGATTCTGTGGTATATACAATAAAGCCATTGCATGAATTTGTAAGCAAAAAAACCACCTGAAATGGCATTTAGACAATAAAAGGCCAGTTTTTACAGGCAAAATCCTGCAGAGAGTTATGTTGGGGACTGTGCTGCTCAACATGTTCATAGAGAACCTGGGGAAGGGCTGAAGTCTTCTAATGATACAATTTTATTATTCCTACTGAAAATGAAAGGTGAGAAGACTTACAGAATATGCAATGATATTTAGTGTCTCAGTGATAAAAAGGCAGAGGAAAATGATTGTTGATAAAAGTAAAATAGTGCTTATGATAAGAAACAACTATAACTTAATACATGAAATGATGAGGTCTAACCCAGATATTACCACTCATAGAACTCTTGACATTAAAACAGATATTTAGATGACTACATTTGCTTAATGTTCAGTAGGAATAAAAAAAAAATAATGGAGAAAGCCACATTTTTTTCCCCTCTGGAAGGGGATAGCTGTCAGTATAAAAGAAAAATAAGACAAAATCAGAATATCTGCATACAGGAACATCTGACTCACATGAACAGTGGATCTCTGAATCTAAAAGCTATGGAGAATTTGCACCTGGAGCTTTGTTACAGACATGGATATTGGAGCACAGAAACACAGAGATGGAAGGGGTCCATCAGAGGGAAATTTTAGCCAGTCAGGAAAAGATGATTGGACAAGAATGAGCCACAGACCATAGAATGCATGGCATGGCACATGTAGTGTTGTTCAACAGGCTTGTGATTCTATGGCACAAATGTAGGTAAAAAGTGCTATTAAAGATATTACTAAGTTTCCTTGTCCCTACAACAACTGAGAATTTCTTAAGGGCAAAACATGCAGGTTATCCAGGTAATTGCTCCCAGCTACAGAAAAGGCAAATTTCTTTATTTGCTACCTATCCCAAATCCAATTTAACACAGTGAAAATTTTGTTCTGGGAAACAATTCTGGTGACCATTTTAATCCTGAGCAAAGGAAGGTATATGAATTAATCACTTATGAGATTTCTTAGGATCTCTAGGCATGTTACTGCATCCCTTCAGCATCTCTTTCCAGCCATGTTAAGTCTCCAAGCTGAACCCTTCAAGCACGGATTTAATTAATGTCAATATCAATTCAGCACCAGCAACAATCAACAAGTGACATCTGAGAGTCTCAGAATCTCCCTCTTGAGGATCCCAGCACATTGAACACCCAAAGACAAAGGTCACAAGTTTTAATTTTTAATTCATTAATTTTGTGGTTCTATCATATTACACTGCCTTCTTCATATTCCACCTTGTCTGGAAATGTTTCAGTACTTCCCTCTTGGCTAGAGCTTGGAAATCTTTTTCTGTTTTCAAATCTATGTTTATTATTGACAAATCTGAATATATATACGATATTGTACCACTAATATCCTACTAATACTTAATTTTCCCCTATATCATCCTCCTCAAAGATAGACCTGATCAAGATCCAATGCTGCCCTCAGGATATTTTCAGTTTAAAATGTACTCCATCAATTTCCCTTTAAAGAGAAAAAGGTATTAGAAACCCTGCATGTCTTTTGGCAACTAAGTACAGCTTGGTAGTACTGCACACTTCAGTAAGATAACAAAAATTGGCCCTGGTGCTTCAGTCAACTTTGAAAGCCACTTGGGGACACCTTTGTGTCCAGAGTTTGCAGAACCTCCTCCCAAATAACTGGTTCCACCATAAATTGTAATCAGAATAAATTAGTGTAAGGTGTCGCTTTTTCATTCTGTCAGACATGCAGGTCAATCTGCCTTATGATTAAGATTTTTGCCTAATCATGTTAAAGAGCATTAAATTTAAATTACTTGAAAATTGGATGAGAATTCAGAGAAGCAAAATCTCTGTTGACAAGAGAGCACAGTTTCCAATCTGCTGCTGCTACTTCTGCCCACATGCTCAGCTTTAACAACATTATACACACATGTCTGTGGCCTTAGCATTTGACTGATTTAAACACTGACGGTGAAGAAAGACTGGGGTGAATATAAGGTGACAAGGAACAGTTACACACCTAAAGCAAAGGACTTGTGAGAAAGATGGAGAGGGACTTTTTACAAGAGTGTGTAGTGACAGGACAAGAGGAAATGGCTTCAGACTGAGACTGTAGATTTAGATTGGGTATTAGGAAAACATTCTTTACTGTGAGGGCAGTGAGGTCCTGGCCCAGAGAAGTTGTGGCTGCCCCAATCCTGGAGGTGCTAAAGGCCAGGCTGAATGAGGCTCTGAGCAACCTGGTCTAGTGGAAGATACCCCTGCCCATGGCAGGGGTTGGAAAGAGGTAATCTTTAAGGTCCCTTCCAACCCAAACTTTTCTATGACTATTTTTCACAGGTCCAGAGACTAATACTTTTATTTACACCTTGTGGGCCCATAATCAACAAGTAAATGTATAGATTAATATGACACCATCTCAGAGTTTGGCTATACAAGAAGCTCAGGTATATATTTTAAATTCATGTAGTATGTACAGCTCATGCAGATACATCTGAACTAGTTATAAATGAGCTTAGCAAGCTTAGCAGATGTATTGCTACAGAAAACTCAAGGAAGACTTGCTGTCTCCTTATTTATGTAGGGTTCTGGATGGCTTTTAAAATCTGTCTTAAGCCATGGACCAATGAAGCTGCTCTTGTTGCTTTGATTTGAAGTGCTTCTTTTAGGGGATGTTTGCACACTCCAGGAATTGCAGTGTATATGTACTCAGTGTGATACCTTCTGAAACCTGATCATCCTCTGATGTGCAGAGTCTTCATGGCATTTCCCTGACTCTTTGCACTCTATGATTCTGTGATACTCAGGACAATTTTTCATAAAGAATAGACAGCCTGCAAGCAAAAATACAGTATGTACTTGAATTCCTCCCCAAGAGATTAAGTGAATCCTTGGGTACATATGAATACTGATGTGACTGACTTCATGTGGAAATCTGTTTATGCATAAATAATTTCAGTAAAGTACCTTTGGTAGAAGAAGATCTGATAACATAGATTGAGACAACTGGAGACAGAAAGAGTTCAGAGATGCAAACTCTGTTGAGTTAGAGAAACAAAAAGTTCTGGAGGTAATTCCAGGCTAGGATTAAATGCAACAGCTGTACACAGTCAAATCAAGGAGGACTGATATGACAGAAAGTTGGACAGCTTTGGCTGAAGTTTAGTGATTATATTGAGGGCAATTATGATTTTTCTAATTTCTGACTTCTCATCCCTGCAGGAGCAATTAGAGCTCTTTGTAACATAAAAGCATTAAGGCATGATGCTTGAAATCTATTTGTGTGCTCCCTTCTGAAGTTCACTGGCTATTTCATCTTGTTAAAAGTAGGATGGGACTGTTACAGCACAGGTTCTGCTCTTTACTTCCCATACTGGGCACAATTTGTCAGCCTTGTATCACTTCACCCCATTTTGTGTGATAACAGTTCAATTTTTCAGTGAACCAACTAGATGACCAAGACCCAAAATAAAGCAAAAGCTTGTCAAGGAAAGAAAATTAGAGACCTATTAGAAAAGTTTCTTTGAATGTAAGACACACAGAGGAGATTTCTTGCATGTTCTTCATTGTTTGAATACTCTACCAATGCATCACCTTTTGAAAATAAATATTCTTCAGATTTTATTACATTGGAAACAATGATAAACAGATATGACAAGTAATTAATGGCACTTTCACTGCTCAGGTTAAGTCAGCTTAGGAAGCTAAAGTACTTCTTCACCTTGAAGATTATGATTCACTTCTAGTATTATCCTCAAATTAAAAGTTCATATAAATTAGCATCAGCTCATTCTTTCTCATTGTAGTTCAGATTGTCCTAAAGTGTTCCCTTGGGTGCTTTTGCGTGGGAAATCATTGACATTATTCTTACTTTTATTTCGTAATAAACCAGCATGGCTGAAAATAGGTTAAAAGAATAAAGAAACTATGATGAAAGCAGGCAATTGAAGATTTCAGGATTACATTAACAAATAAAGACCTGAGGAGAAAATATCAAGCTGGTACTGAAAACATGAAGTGCTATTATAAACATATACAAACATTTTATGTCTGCATTCAGCTATGGGCAGCTATTTATACCTGATGCTTACTTGCTATGAACAACACAAAATACAATTTGGAAAACCTACACTGTTTGCAATTTATTAGAAAGTCTTAGCCTATGATTAATTAGGCTATACCCGAGGGCACTTCAGAGAGAGAAAGAAAAGTTGAAAAGACCACTTAGGAGCGCTTCCAGGAGGCCTGTATACACTAGTTCTGGTTTCATATAAATATACGAAAGATGAAAAATCTTTAAAACCAGACTTCATTAGTCCAGACCTGGGGTCTTCAGGTACCAGGATCAAAATGCTGATTTGTTTCCAATGCCAGTAAATAATTCTAGAAAACAGCCTTTCCACGTGTTCAAAAGGTGTAAAGATTTTATGCCTGTTGCACACATGGGTCACTGCACATCACCACTAGACATGAGTAATCCCTGATAATGGGAAGACTAGAAATAGCAGTGGGACTGTATTAGCTGAAGGTTTATGCTGAAGAACTGTAATCACCAGAAGACTTTATATAGGTAATGATAGGCTTTTGAACCTAGTCTAACTTTGTCGTAATCAGGGGCTGAAACAGGTTACATTTTACTCATCATGTAATTATATTTCACACGAGACACAACTGAGTGAGAAATGAGCCACTTGTTAACTGTGTAGCAGGGAGTATGAACCTCACCCTTCCCTGGCTTGGAAATGCTGTGTGGGGGAAGCTGGTACTGCTGGTTCTGACAGAAATGGGCAGAAATCAAAGTGCCCCCTGAAATGAATTATAACTCCTGGGATTAGGGCACAGTGTTACATGTGGCACTGAGTTGTGGCACTCTTTGAAGATTTTAATGAGGAGATGGCCGAGGTTCCTGGAGTGGGAATCAGACCTGCACCTCCCCTATAAAAGGCAATTGCATATCAGAAAGCATAGAGGTATTTGGTGGTCAGTATAAAGATCCTGGTTACCTGCACTGGAATACCTGTGAAAGGTATTCTCCTGATGTGGTTGGGAGAATCCAAAACTTACCATGATTTTACCTGCTATAATTACATTACTTCAGCAGGTTACTCTCATGACTTCTAGCAAGTATGAGGGCTTCTTATTGAAGAGTATCTCATTTCAAATGTTTACAGTCAGTGATGGAATTGCTGTTTGCATTTCAACTCATCAATGAAACTAAATCTTATTTATATGATTTAATAATTAGATGCATTTAATTATTAATGCAAATATAATACCAGGAAAATCTAAATAATTAATGATATACTTATAAATAATTTCTCATAGTGAAATAGATTGAGAAAATGATTTGTTCTTAATAGTAGACTTATAAATATTTAAAACCAAGTCCCAACAATGTAGTTTACAGACACTAAGAACCTTAATGCCCTTAAGCCACTTATACAGTGTCGAATACAGCTATTAAATTTGAAGATAAAAACAGCTAATGATTTGCTGGACTTAAGCTTTTATTTACTGCCAGGAAGTTTGAAATCATTTTAAATCTGACTTTCCACATTACCAAGTGTTTTATAAATAAGATGTAATTGATTTTTAAAAAAAACCCTTGCCCTGAATCCGAGTATTTGAACACAGATGAGCCGGGCAATGCTTGAAGTCAGAGCAAGTGATTTTGAGTTTCTGTTTGGTAGCTGATACGACACGCAACTGAATCTGAAGCTGGATCTTTACATTTAGCTATGCTATGATGAATATAATGTAAACTGGGGGGAAACATGACTTTCTGGTATATTATAATCCCAAGCCACCCAGGGTAAATGACACCAGCATAAATTATTACATCCTTGGGACTGCTCTGATTTACTCTTACTTGGAATGGTGACAGAGCCCATTCTGACAGCCACCATCATTTGTACCCAGTGATGCTTTTGGGTTTCTGACTCCATATTGACTCAAGTGGAAAAATAAATTGGAACCCATGTAGAAGTAAAGAACACAAATATCTGTTGGAGTCTGCTGGATCTGGATCCCCCAATGTGTTCAGACAGCTACAAAACAATGTGAAAGAGACCTACTACAGTCAAAATCAGTTGTCTTCTTCCTGCATCTTTGGGGTTTTAGAGAAGAAATTAATACCTTAACAGAGAAAATAAATCCTTTCAAGAGAATTTTCCAACAACCTCTTTGTTGTAACTCCTGGATTTGGCAGGTTACTCAAAAACACTACAGGAGAATAATATTTTCTATTCAATTCTGCACTCTTTGAATAGTCTTTTTATGTCATGCAGTTAAAATTCTATAAAATTCTATTGGTTTAATTTCTTTCGTTTCTATAGGTCGCTTCCATGATAGATGGGAGCATTTTAAAATCACCAGGTGGTAAACCAAAATATCACACTGATTACTTTGAATTATTGATGATCATGAAAAACATGATCATCATGTTGGTCTAATTGGTCAACTAATCAATTAGAAAAATGTTTTTATTACAAATCCAGTAATCATATCCACACAGCTATCCTTGATGGTGCCTGGCAAAAATTTTACCCTAAGGGAATTTTTTGAGAATCCATTTGTGTCCATTCATGTGCAAGTCAAAACTATTACAGGCTGCTGCCATATGTACCAGTTCAATGAGATTCTGGTCAGCATGGTTCATAAAGAGAAACTCATGTATTCTAGCCAGATGTCCTTGATAGATGCACCAATGCCATCATATCTTCAAGCAGCAGCACAGAATATCCCACCTGAAATAGTTGTGCTTCAGCTGCTCTCTGTATAACAGAAATGAAACATTTCTTATTTGACTCTTTGGGCCTCCCTTACCACTCACAGTGGGAAGATGAGGACTAAGGAATTTAAGATAAAAAATGTGGTTCGTTATACTCAGGGATTTTAGATGCATCTGATTTATCCAGCAATACACACAGGGTATTTTGGCATACTATCTACTCAGTACATTATAACAGTTTAAGACCATTGGGCAAATGCTTATTGACAGACTTTTTTGTCTTTATGAAATGTAACAGCTCTTCCAAAGCTCTGAGAGTCTTTTTTTCCTCCTTTTTTTCACTCCTTTAATTCTTTTTCTATCCTTGGTCAGTGACCTGGTACAAATATGAACTTCACTGAAGCCAGTATAATCTATCATGCCAACACAAGTACTATGAACCAAAAATGCAGTGAAAAACTATCAACATATGAGAAAAGAAAAATGCAACAAAACAAAGAGGATTTGTAACAAAAGTGTTCCAGTTTTCCCTGGCCCTGAAAACACAGTTTAATCTGTTCCAATGTACACATAGAAAAATCTTCATTAATGTCTCATTTTCTTCTCCCCTCTTAACCATTTTCTGTTCTACTTCATTATTAAGCAGTAGGATATTCAGAAATATGTCTGATAACCTGCTATGTTTTCCTTAAATAAGGGAAATGCCTAATGTGTAATTTAGGATCAGTACTTTATGAGCCACCACACTGTTACAGAAGCGATCTGTATTCACAACAAATAGATCCTTTTCTTCAGAAGTGCAATGCAGTAGAAGCACTTGATTTCTTTTCTAGTTTCTTAGGAAGCCCATCTCCTATGCTGAGTGTCATCATCTACAGGACTCCATCATCCCCAGGTCATCCTCCCACCCTACCTTGAACTCCCATTCCACCTTTTTAATTCAACAGCTCTGTCAAAGACTTGGGGAGAACATTCACAAGTCATGCTGTAGAAAACAGATCTTTGCTTCTTGCAAAAACACACAAATCCCTGGATATTCAGAGACAGGAAAGCAAACACTTCAGAATATATCCAGAAAACCTGGACAACAGTAATACAAACCCTGTTGTGCTAGTTAACCTTAACCTCTAACCCTCAGCAAAATGAATCTTCCTCACCATTGTATGAGCACTGCACAGGTCATAAATTCTTCTGAAATCTCTTTGGGAAAGAGAAGCTGTCTAGCAGTGGTAACCAGTAACTGGGCTCTCTCAAATATAATGTTTCATGGAATTTGAACATCCAGATGCAGCAAAACAGTTGCTTTTCATTTCAAAGCTAGATCTTTACAGTCAGTGATGTGGCTGCAAAACATAATGTGGTGGGAAGATATAAAAGCACTAGCTCTGAATAAAGGTTTTGTGCACCTGTAACAATACAACCATGTTAGTTCTGTGTTTCCCTTCAGCCAAGAAGCAGACAATGTCCACACAACCGTCCTGGCCAGCTGTCAGCATGTCAGGTACCTCTGAGGGCTGCATTATTGCACTTAGTTCTCATTTCATCCCCTCAACAAGCCTAAAAGGCAGCTGACAAAGCAAGAGGAGAGTTCTAGCCACTGCTTTAGAATGTTCACTGACATGTTAAATCCGGGGGTTGATCTTCGTGGGTTTTTTGAGGAAGCAAAAATCACAGTCTGAGTATCTAATTCTATCTCAAGAGTGTCAATATGTGATATGTCAATCCCAGCATCAGTCTGCACTCTGACACGTCCCAAATTTGACGCGAGTTCCTACTTCACAGCAGAAAATTCCATGCAACCTGACATGAAGGTTTAAATCAATACATTTGCTGCAAACAAGGTTCCACGTTTCCTTTGCAGATTTTTTTTTTTTTTTTGAGTCCTTGGAAAAGCTTTGAGCTAAGCCAGAGAAAAATGCTATTATACCACAGTATGAGTGTTTAAAAGAGTGTAATTCTGGTAGCAACACATGAATATAAATAGTAAAACTCTCTTGGGTAAACAAAATATCTGAAAAATGTCAAAACCTCCTTAGGAAGGCTCTTTATGACTTTAATAAAAGTATCTGGTCATGTATTATTTTGTGTGTAACATGCTCCCATTAAGCCTAAAATAGGAATATGAACTCTTGAAGCCTGGAAATCTCTGCCTAATTTTCAAATTTCTAGTGATTCCTTACGTAATCTGGAACACAATTTATAACTGAGAATTGATCTCTGCTGACTGATCCCCATTCCAGCTGCACCATGTGTGCGATAGGAATTTTATTGACAGCACTTCCCCCCATATTCATTAACATCTTTAGGATATAATTATATTTTGTGGGGTTTGAAATTCTTGAAAGCTGTAGGATTACATTGGAGTCACACTGAATAAACAGTTACTTTTGATTAATTTTACCAACTGCTGATCCACTCCAATTACTGTATTTTAAGAGACCCAAACACAGTTCAGAGGGATTTTTTTTTTTAATTTCTTCTGCTGTTGAAATTATGTAAAAAGAAAAAACTTTGAAGTTAAAAGGTGGTTCATAAATATATTCCATGCTGTGCGTGCTTCTTTTACATAAGTATTTAGGAATGTATTTTAGAAAAGTCTTCTAATTGCTGGGAAAACCACCAAAACTATTTTATTAGCATTAAGCCAAACAGCATGAGCAATATGATTTTCTTCACCAACTTTGTCTTCATTTTGATGTTTGAGTTGTTTCTTTTTTCTCTCCCTCCCCCAGTAAAGGAGCTGTTTCCTATGCACAGATTTACATTTGAGTTAAACAGGCAAGGGTAACACAAAACTGGTATTTTGTGTTACCTACATCTTGTTCCTCTGGTAGCCATGACCAGTCCTTGGAGTTAAAAATTGCTCTGGATCTATAAGTACAGTTCTAAACCATAAGGATCAAAGGATATTTTTTTCACATTACAAAACAATGCAAAAGTTTATAATTTTTTGGATTTTCAGATACAACTGGTGCCACTGTAATATTTGAAATGGAGCATAATTACTATCTCTGCCAAGGTGTACATGTGGGTTTTTGCTTTGGCAAAACTGGTCAGTGCTGATCAAAGGCACACAGGACAAAGGCCATTTGGTTAAGTAAGAAGTGGAAACTTTGATTTCCATTTAAAGAATAAGGATTAAATAATTAGAACTAGCTATGGTTTAAAAAATGAGAAGGAATCTGTTTATATAAAATAACAAGTAAGACAGGGTCAGAAGAGCATGTAAGCATAAATTAATGCATATGACAAAACAGTGTGAGACACTCTCAGTTAATAAGGTACCTTCAATATCCTAGGTGGTGTATTCTCACTGTTCCCCACAGTTCTCCGAGTTGGAATTCTATGAGTCTCAGCTTTCTTTTCTCCCCTCAGTTTCTAGTTGAAAAATGCTGGAGGAGACAAAAAGTTTAAATGCAGAACACTAAAGCCATGGGGCCTGTGGTGGCTAAAACTGAATGTGTTCTTATTTTGGTAATTTAGGAATACAACTCATTTGATTTTGGAGCTCCTATGACAAAGTGTCTGACTAGTAAAAATCAATACCTATTGAAAACTGCACTGTAGCATTTATTTATGATACATTTATGAATTTTTGATCTAGATCTGCCTATAACCAATTACTTTTTAAAAAGTTATACTTTTAAAGAGAAAGCATGTGGATGGTACAGACAAATTGGAAGATACATGTATTTTCTGACTCTCAGACTTCAGTTACTAAGCACAGCAATAGAAAGTCTTCAAAATTTAAAAAAAAATGCTTAAAGCTCCCCTATAAATGTATGCTTGCAAAAACTACACATTAGCTAATTTGCTGAAGTAGATATTTGGTTTTAATTCTGGCAAAATTGCAGCTTAGTTGAAAATGTTATTTAGCTCCAAAAGGTATGAATTTAGATTAGAGATAACATATTTCCTTAAAAGTTTGCTTTGCACTAAAAGCTGAATACAACTACTTTTTAATTCAACAGCACATTTAAAACTGTTTATTGTTCAGTGTATAAAGGGAATTAAAAAGAAAAGCACACATCAGTTTTAGAATGACATAAATGTCATTATGACCTTCATGGATTTTCATATAGCCAAAGTAATCCCTATAAACCAAGCTGATTCAAATGCATATCTTCAATCATTTCACTGCTGTTTTGCCCTCTGCTGCAGTTTTATAAAACTCTTTCTAATACATCCTTAAAAAAACCCCAAACAAAAACCCACAAAACAAATCAACAAACCACCCACAAAAAACAGTTGATGCTGTTAAAGCTGTAAAGTTAAAAAGCAGAGAACTTGTCAAGGAGATCTGCTCAGATACTGACATTCTGGGCTTCTGTTGTTTTAATTATATTGTATCCTTGTCTCTTTGCACCACTTTAGTTAAGGTTGTGTCAGCATTTCTGTTATAAATCCTTTTTCCTTGGAGTTTTATAACTCATTTTTAAAAATCCCCTACAGGCTGCATCTTGGCACAAAGGATTTCATCCTACAAGTGGAAACTTCTCTGTATATCTATAGATGTATAAATAAGGCTTTGGAGATGCAGAGTTTTCACATAAGGGTTAAATCACACCATTTCAAAAAGCAAAGGAAGACAAGAGAAGTTTTGTATTTTTATGTGTTTTTCTCTTTTATGAACAGGAAGCCAAAATAGCTTCCTCTTAATTAAACTTTTGCATCTGCCAATCCTTTTATTTTTCAAAGAAAAATGTAGAAGTAAATAAACAGGTAAGTTGACTCACAATGCAAATTTTCTACACACATGGTCTGTGTTTTGCTACGAAAATGTCAAACACATGTTCTATATATATTTAGTAGACGATGCTAATAAAAAGAAGTTTTGACTAGATTTATAGTGCCAAATTTTGGAGCTAGGAGAAGATATGTGTCAGAAGAAAATTAGGATTTTCAAGGTCTTAAGAATGCATACAATACGAGGTCTAAGCTGAAAAATGAGGAGGAGGAGAGGAGATTTCCAACACATCTGAAAGTCAAAGTGATGGTTGAAACAAAGGATGAAAAGCCCATATATACAAGCTTTAGTCTGACTAACAATATAGCAGGAAGTGCAGTGGGACTAAATTCTGCAAGTATTGTCAATCACAATCTATATGGAATGTGCTTATGGAGCTTATTGTGCATTGCAGACCCTTTCGCCAGGTATTTTCAGATACTCCTGCTTTCTAGTTTAAAAATTAGATCAGAAGTATGATTTAAATAATAACCAACATTCTCTAAACTCTATGCTGCCAGCCCAGTCTTATGCTGTTGTAAAGACCTGCAAATGAATATTATAAAATATACTGGTAATATACAAATTTACAATAATAAAGTTTTAAATTAATATATATAGCTCAAAATAAATTTAAAATTAGCCGTCAAAATATGTTTTATCACTTTCTAAAGCTCTCAGCACTCTCTCAGGTTGTGAGCCCCCAGGAGCCCTGTGCTTATATGATATATAGGGAAGAGAAACTCTGACATGTAAAACTTCACAGTTATCCTTTCTCTTGTATCATACAGTATAATGCCAGAATATTAATATTTTAAAAATGAAATTAATATATTTTGGTAACAAACTGGAGCTATTGGAAAAGAGATGAGGGACAAAACACTCCAGGGAGAGCTCAGGAATCTTTTCACCATGCCTTTTCTGTGTAGATCATACCCTGTTGATAAAATGTTTGCTCCTGTTCTTAAAGATCCCAAAAAGCTGATGTAAAAAAAATGATTTTAAAAAAGCATATCTGTTTGATGTGAGTAAGAGCTGGCCAGCTGGCTTTCTTGGTTAAGTGATTCAGTTTGATCTAAATTAATTTCAAAGCTATATTCAGTAGTAAGACTCAGCCTCTCTGTTCAGCACTCCATGTACAGTCTAAGGAAGGATTAAAATGAAAGCTCTGCTCTCGTATCCACAGCTCATGTTCTCCAGCTGTTCCCTTGCTCCATTTTACTGCTCATGTCACAAGTTTCCTGTTAGCTGAGCAGAATCCACCCTTGCAATTAGCAACACAGCAAATACAATGCTAATAGAGTGACCATCTTTGTGTTCGGAAGTCAGGCAAGGACTAGTACAAAATATTATTTCATAAGGGGAAAAAAACTAATTAAAAAAAAGAGCTAATGATAAGAGTTATAATTACTATTCACTACAGATGCAATTATAAGGAGATAACTTCCAATTACAGCAGTGGTGGTGAAGTAGAAGAAGAACAACAATTAGTTCTCTTTGCTGCCTGAAGACTGTTATTATTTAATATCCTGTGGGGCAAGACAGCATGGGTAGCCATAAAATCTGAAACAAGGATGAAAAAGGACAAATACATTAATTTTCTAGGAGTCTGAGAGAAGATGTTTTTTCCTGGTGGCTGGCTGTCAATCAGCCAGCATCAATCCAAGTAATATTGAAACTTACTTCCACATTACGCCTTTCAAATTCTTGTTTCATTTGCTATTGATCTTATCTACATCTTAACATGTTAGGTACAAAACTCTAAACCACTCACCTTGTTTGTAGAGCTTCTAATACATGAAAACCAGCCAGAATCTGTAACAAAAGCAACAAAAAGGTATATCATCTTCAACAGAGAAATAAGGAGCTGCAATTGCTACTGTTTTGCAGAAACTTCTGAGGTCCTTCTATAGCTTCAGAAATAGAAAGGAAGATAAGCTTGCCATTGTTAGAGGTAACCAAGGGTATTTTGGCAATAGGTAAAAATTTTGTAAGAGTAATATATTCCTAGGAAAGATATCACATACAGACTGCAAATTTTGACAAATGCTAAATTTACACTTTAAATGTCAACTTTTGAGTGGCATATTCCCGACAACATCCAGCCTTTGGGGATCAATGAGATGGCCAAGCAGTAGACAGCTCTCTTCCCTGAGTACAGGATGTATAACAGAGATGCTGTGTGTAGATGGGGAACACTGAATTTTTAGCACATTTCAGTGTCCCCAGTTGTGGCGAGCAGCAGCCCCGTTCTGGGAATGGATGCCACCATCTTTCCCTGGAGGATGTACATCCCTACCTCAGCGTGCGTATGGCAGGGTGGGGAACAGATGGTGGGCTCTGGAGGATACAGCTCCCTTAGAACAAAACCAGATTGGGCATGGACATAACTGACTGAAATGTTTGAGAGCCATCTGCCAATGGAGAGGAGAAAGACTGGTCTACCTTTGCCAGCCTTTTAAGGTTCCTTTTACCATCCCTCTCCAGCCTGCGGAGAGACTGTGCTTCCTCCCTGCTTTTTCTCTGCTACTACACGAACACAGCTCTCATGCCATAACCCCACTGTACAGAATCCTAATCCCGAAATTCACGTTCAGAATGGACATTTTCCAGTGCCATTTTCCATGCCAATACCTGCCTGCATATGTGAAATACGAATGGGCTGTTACAGCGTTCACAGTTAACACACAGGCTCGGTAGGGAGGCTCAGCACAGAGCATGAGAGCTGCTGCACAAACTAATCCAGTGCACTGCTCAATAGCCACATGTGCTTAGGTGTCACGAAAGGACAGCTCCACAGGGACAGTCAGTGTCCTCAGAGTTTGTATTTCGCTGGTTGCATTTGCTGACTGGATATGCATTCCAAGAATATGGCTCTGAAAAGGCAACATGCTCGGAGAAGAGTTCAATTTTTGAGTAAAGAAAGAACAATAAAGAATTTGGGTATTCCTGGATAGGAAAAAAGCCCACCCAAATACGTTTGAGGATGTGGTGAACTTGCACAGTAATTTAAGTATTTTGAATATGGCTGCCTCCATAAATGTAACTATTCATGTACATAGAAGAAATAGTTCCGGTAAAGTAGACTTCAGAATGTACTTAGATTTTGGGGTTTTTACAGCAGTCTGCCACTGTCTAGCTGATAAAGTTTTCTAGATTAGAAAAAAATTCCACTTACATGTTCAGGCCTACATATGCTAAAGCCAGTAAAGAAAAAGTGTGTGGTCCCTGGGCTCCAATGCACAACGTAGGCAGAAGGAATATAAAACATCAATACTGGTCTGCAATATGCCAGAAGAATCACCAGAATTGTTATATTTACTTTGTGGAGAAGCCTGATGATACCACTACGGATTTTTTAGCACAACCCACACAATGGGCAGGTGAGAAGCAAAATTAGTGTTCCATTGTCTTCCTTTGCCTGTGATCTAAATCAATGGGAATACACCACCTTGATGAAGCTGTTTTATGTGCTGCCATGCACTGGGGACACTGGCATGGATCACACTCCTTTGAACTCAAATGTCACCAATTCACCTACCAGAGCACTGTGGGTCTGCACTAGTCCCAATACAGCATTATTCTAACACAAGCAAGCCATAAATTAAATGAACTACATTATGTACATACAACATCTGTGCCTGTCTAGACATGACTTTACCTGATTGAAAGTGAGCTCTGGGATCAAATTCCACAAATGGCTGAATCTTTACATCTCACCATGTGTTAAGTGTGTCCAGATGGCAGGTGATACACCAGTATTAACAATCTACTTTCCCTTCCCTGAAGTGTCTTTATAGCACATTGCTGATTGTATTGTAAAGAGAGAGGAGATTAAATATGCAAAATATTCTAAAATAATCCTTGTGAGAAAAATGGAGTGCATTCATGTGCTTTGCATACATACATACACACATGGTGTATTTTGCAAGGCTGCCAAGACAGTCATTGTACATCTACAAAAAAAAAAAATCAGAGATAAACAGAGGTATAACAGGAACATACTGATTTGACTGCTTTGTGTAGGCATTTACAATTACTCAAAGCCATTCTTTTACCATCCTGCAGAAACAGAACCCAGCCTTTTTAGATAGATTTTGAGATGCTTTCGTCAGAGAAGTGGTGCACATTTGAAATTATTTGTCACAAAACTCAAAGCTTGTCCAGCCTTCAGCACAGACCTCTGTTCAACGTAAGTAAAAATTATTGCTCCCACTACATTTCCACTGAGCTGAGGTACCACAGGTCAGTCTTTAAGGACTCTGTGATGGCTACTGAATCATCAACCCAAATATATTTAGTACAGGTGTTTCTGCAACTGTGAAAATCTGTAGAGTTCATTGGCCTTTAAACTCACACTTCTGCATGATGTGATGTAGTGGTCTAATGTTAACATGCTGGGCTGCATTATCAAAGATTACAGGGTCAAGATCTCCTTAGGGTTCTTTTCTTACTCTATCCACATGCATTTTCTCATTTTAGGTTTTGGAAAAGAAGTGTTTTTAGGAGGACAAGATAGCAATTTTTTTACTAAAGTTAATTTAGGTTTAGTGTTAATGCTACAAAGGTAAACCAACAAAATCAGTAAGAACATATTTGGTACCTGAGTCGTTGGGGACTACTTCACTTTCTCTAGCTCGTATAATTTTTGTAAAATAGACTCGTATGGTGAAAATTTAAAAGCACAGTCTATACCCAGTCATTTGATTATTCAGGGTATGTGTGTGTGTGTAATCCTTGCTTTTCTATTTTATAATCCTGCCAGTTTTTCCCAGAGATTCCAACAAGGTATAAAAATGACACATGGTGTATACAATACACTTAATATACAGAAATTGGTGGCTGGCAATCCTTTGTCTTCCAGCCATGGTCACAGGGACAGAGGTGATTACGGAAGAGTCACTGACTCCTGAGCTTCCTAGTGTTGGTTTCCTTACATCTTTTTGGGAAAAGTGCCCAAAAGCTGATGCATTGGTGGGCTCTTTGATCAGACAAGAAGAGTATAGTTAAGAGCACAAGCAAACTGACAACTGGGAAAATATTCCTCTAACAGCATATGATAGAGTGGCACTGTGAATTGAGACCCCATTATATGATCAAAGCAACAAGGGGAGTGTTGGCAACCTACCCCAGTGTCCCAGGGCACAGCCACAGCCACACAGCCAGGCAGGCACAGGCCATCCCTCCACCTGCAACTAAATTTGCTCTGTTCCTGCTCTGTTTCTCTCTGTTACTCCATCATATGCTCCGTTACTGCTGGAGTAACTACTGACACAACAATAATATTCAACAACCTTTTCTTTCATTTCCTCTTTTGTAACCCTACACCATTCCTGTTGTTCCTAAAGAGAGAAAAGTTACCTCACTTACTCTTCTTGGGGGTTCACCATTTCCAGGTGTTGCCCTTCCCTTTAGGATAACTCCCTGCCTGCCCTTGCAGGTGGTTAGCACGCTTGTTCCCTCGAGAGAAGAGCACTGTGTTCCTAATCAATAGCTGTTATCAGGGAGCCTTTTGTAGACTTCTGTTTGGAAAAAGTGTGTGGGACTTAACCTTAGACCTCAAAAAATAGGCACTGCTCTCAAGTTTTATTGATTGAAAAAATAATATAAAGCCACGTGAAAATGCAGGTTGCAGGGCAAAGGGAGAGTTTTGTCAAAATCAGGCACTTGACACGTTGAGGTTCCTAATCTGAACTCAGGTAGTGACACTTCTGCTTTTTATATAATCCTCAGTAAATGACATATTGCAAAAGGTGCTTCCTCCCGCCCAGGACTCAAATAGTAGTTGACAATACGGGTCACCATGTATCTATCAGTTCTGCTTTATTTGCTTAACACAAGTAATGAAAAATAATATATTGTTTCCTCATAAATTTCCTGGCCATGTTTAATGAGAAAAAATTGCTGAGGGTGGTTATTTTGTTGAGGTGAATGAATATCACTGATGTATATATGCTAAAATATTTCACTGAAATATTTTGATTGGAAGTATTTAAGGAACTGTTTAATGCATTTATGATTCAGTGAATTGCAGTGGACTCTCCCACAAATTAATTTGAAACACAACTGTTCTTACTGTGTAGATCTCAGGCAGAAACTATGAGTTTTATTGCAGGATGGCAAGATTACTCAATATAACAAATTTGGGACCTATATGAAAACATAGTATTTGTATACATCTATGAACTACCCAGAAACCTTTCCATTTGACCCAAATCAATCACCTGAATCATGTATATCAAAAATGAGTAATTGAGGGTTTCAATAATTGAGACAATCTGAACCAATCTTGTTGGAAGAAAACCAAGTTTTAGCTGTCACAAGCTAAAACAGACAACAATATAAAAAAGCCACTGAACACAAACTTTAAATTCAATTACATTGTCATAAGGACAAAATATGGTATTCATAATATAAGACAACCTTTTCCTTATTTTACACTATATTTAGTTTACTTGGAACTCTTCACTGGATTTAGTTTATTACTATTCAAAAGAAAAACAAAAAGAGCACCCAGCATCATCAGTGATATATCTTTTTCATGTGGAAAGGCTCTTTCCAGTCTTGCCAATATCTTGTAATAAATATATGCTGCATATTAATCCAATGTGGTTGATGCTCAGCTGTAAACAGGCAGAAGTAAATGTGGCAATACCAATTTTTCCTTGTGAGGATTCGACTCACTTTGGAGAATAAATTAGTTATTGCTCTACTTTCCTCTCACCTATCAAAACCCAAGGTAGGGAACAGGAAGGTAGCATCCATAAAGCCATATATTTACTTGTCATTTGTTTACTCAAAATATTTGCAGTGCACCAATTTCTCCTGTGCTGAACTCTATCTTTTCCTTTCATTATGGCTTCTTGCTAAGGAAAAATCAGAAAATGATCATTTATCCTCCATTGGTAAGAAAAAATGTGAGGTTAATTTCTGCATCTGCAGCACTTCTTGGCTTTGTAAGCTCTCACATCTTCATTTTCAGGAGTCAAAAGAAAATGCCCAGGAGCTATGAGCTGGTAAAAATTAACAGAAATTAATTCTTTAATACAAATGTGTTTCCCTTTAAAGAAAGTGTGTTTGTTAATTTTGTGTATCTGTATATAATGGGAAACATAAAAATTGTGTATGTTGGGGTTTTTTGTTTGTTTTGTTTTTTGTTCCAGACAACACTACTGTGTTAGCAAAATGCTTCCTCTTATGGGGAGTAAAGATTCACAGTAAAATAGTTGCAGAATTTTCTTCAGAATATAGGTCAGAAGAATTATATCACTATTAACAATAACTTGACCCAAGAGAATGAAGAGCAGCATCCAAGTATCATTCACACCATTGTACCACAAATCATAATTTCAATCATTATTGTAATTATTCCTGTAACAGCTCTGGAAAGAATCATTATTCTTTAGTAACCTTTAAAGAGGAAAGAAAAGTGAAGAAAAAGAAAAGTAGGCTGGTATCGTTTAAATGAAAAGTTCATGTCTAAGTATGAAACAGGCAAAAAAAGAAAAAAAATACACATTGTTTTATGTATATGCAATATAGAACTATATCACTTCCAAAGCAAAATATGCACGGAAGATTGAAAGATCAATGTGGAAGCTAAAATATCAAAGCTAATTAAGAAAATTAACAATTTGGTATTTTACTAAAAATGCATGTAATTAGAATTAAAACAGCAGAAAATATGATTTGGAGGAAAATCGAAATACAGCACCAGTATGAGAGCTCTGCCCAGAATGTGAAAATTGGCTGTGAGGGAAAAGAGCCCAAGTTTACTATACAGGCTTTCCTGTGAGGGGAGGGATGCCAAGTGTGCTTCCTTGGCTTTGCTGCATGTTTTCCTCTGCGCTGTGGCTCACTGTCAAATCTGAGATGGCCTTAGAATTCAACCCGTTCCTCACTTGGGATGAGCAAATGAAATATGTGAAAGAGGATTAATGTGATTAGAATCATCACCAGAATGATTTTTCCACAGGAAAAGCTAAAAAAAAAAAAAAAAAAAAAGGTGTTTCTTCTATACTTTCAAATTAATCTCCTTTTGCAAACATACAGATACTATCAAGTAGATGCTCATAGGTGTGTACAAGTGAGGTGTGTAAATGTGTTTACTTTGTTACCAAAGATGACCATTTTAATCCATGTTCTTTCTATCTTATTCCCTTCACTTCTGAAAGGAAAGTAATTTCTTTAATTACCATGGAGGACAAACTGGGCTGGAATGTACCATTTCACCTTTTCAGCCTCACACTTGACAAGGGCCTTCCAGCTCCTTGTGCTGCTGAAACGCTGCCAAGGAGGGACTGTGACCAGTGTGTTCCCTCTTCAAAAGCACTAATTTAATTTAGTAATTGGTGGAGCACAAAGGACAGGGAACCAGCAGCTGACAGGAACCTGCCCCCAGGTTCTGTGTCCTGACTTCCTGAAATGTTCTCACGGCATTTTCAACTTGCATGTTGTACAGATCCTTTTCTGCTCTACTGAGAAATAACAGTCCTACCTTTAAAAGGTTGGCCCTTGGCATGGAAAGAGGGATGGTGCATCACGATGACTACGGGCACTTTTTCCAGGGGAACTGGTTTGTCTGTGTGTTTTCATGCCATGAGGGCCAATACCACAAACAGCATTTTTTGTTCCAAAAGTAAGATGGCCTCACTGCAGCAAAGTCAGTTTAAAGAAGATTTTTGTCATTGAACTGTAAAACAAAAAAAGATAGGCTTGTCATTTTTCCTCATTTTTTTATAGAGGAGGAGTATGTTAAAGATTTCAACAGTGATATTCTCAGACAACTTCAATTTCACATGAAAGCATGTTTCTGCCTCCTCTGCCTCTCCTGCACTATATTGATAGGTCTTTGGTTGTGCCTACTGTTGTGAAGAAAATTAGCTCTTTCTCATTTCCACTTCAAAACACTGCCTGGCAGGACCATCCTCTTCCTTACCTAAATGTATTTAGTTCAGAAAGTGCCTTAGAGGAAAATTCTGGTAAAAGGATGAATACAGTCCATGATTTCAGGAAGTAATAAAACTTTATATTTGTATATACATGTATATATTATTGCACATGCACATATGTATATAAATATTTTGAATATATGCATGTATACACTTGTAAATTTGTATATGTATGTGTATATATTTCTACATATCCATACACACATGTATTAAAATATATAACCAAATATACAAATCTCAACACAATGTAACCCAATCTAACTTTCAATTAATTTGGCAATCAGAAACTTGAGTTCCCCTGTGCTCACACCCACAGGAACAGTTGTCCTTTTCAGCTAAAACCTCAAAAATTTTAGATAGAAATGTCTGTTAGAGTAATAAAATTAAAATGTAGCAATTAGTAGTATCATCATCAAATTGAAGGATGGAAGGATAAGTATGCTGCACATGCTTTGGAAACTCCCTTTCCTTTGCCACTGAGGACATGTCTGCTATTTACCCAAATGTCACTGATTTGAGGCGGAACAAAAAATTGTGCACGAGCTACTTCTGTGTGGTGTAGTGAATATTTCCTACATGGCAAGTCCCAGCAGTCAGAAAACAAAGTGATTCTGTGATTTATTAGCATTCAAACAAACTCTGCACAGATTCTCACACTCCTCGTGTTGCCTTTAATATTCTACACAGAGTAGCACGTGGCTTTCTGTCTGCATACAGATAGATTCATGTGCAAATCTTGTACACTGTACAGTCGTTCAAAAAATCTATATCTGGTTTTTACATGCCCAACTCTTAAATTTTAGAAGTACAAATGATAAAAGAGTAGCCAAATAAGCACTGAAATATGAGAGGAAACAAATTCCTACAGAAATCTATTTCTAGAACCAGCTTTTTACAAGTCACTTGAACGTGTATCTCTAAGAAGGAAAAATCTTTCATATGGAAAGGTAAAACGTGGATTATTTTAGTTATTAATTTTTCTAATTTTAGCTTTGTAGAGCAGCACTATTTGAAATGTTGAAGTGGGCTAAAGTGTCAGAATCTATGAACTTCTAAATCTAACGGATTCTTTGTGAACAATAACCATAAACAATTAATCCATTACGTTCCTTCTTTCAGATGGAGAAACTGGACTGGAGTTCTAGTCAGGACTTCTAGCTTGCTAGGATGCCATACTCTGCTTTTGAAGGTATCAAAAATAACTTCTGGAACTTAGCTCTCTGACTACATTTTCACCAAGCTCTCTCCACTCCAGATATCTCAGTTCCTACAATGATTTTGAACTGTCCCTTTCAGGTAATGAAACCACATAATTGTCTACCAGTCTTAAAA
Organism: Chiroxiphia lanceolata; assembly: GCF_009829145.1. Taxonomy (NCBI): domain Eukaryota; kingdom Metazoa; phylum Chordata; class Aves; order Passeriformes; family Pipridae; genus Chiroxiphia; species Chiroxiphia lanceolata. The sequence continues at coordinate 6,148,730 of NC_045651.1, forward strand.
TTTTCCACTCTTTTGTCTGTTAATGTCTGCATGGAAAAGAATCCCAGTACACAGTGGACTTCTAAGTCATTTCTGGTTTTCCAGTGATTACCTGGCTAATCACAGTTTGAATAATGCAAGTGTTTTAATTTGTGACTGATTACTATGTACAGTTGTAAAGACTGTGGATAAATAAGCAGTCATGCAGGTAAGATGACTTGCTGAAATCATTCTAAAGTGTCTTGAGAAAAAGTTTTCATTGCTGTACCTGTTTGACTAATAGTCTCTGGCAGGGCTGCATAATGTGTGCTCATTTTTGGAAGTTTGAGTGTTTCGGTGAGGAATAATTTGGATAATCATACTGCAAAAACATTGGATTCAAAAGGTTGGGGGGTGGGAGGTGCAGTGTGTGTGTGTTTTTACTTTCACCTCTATGCTCAGTGTATCTTTCAGGCACACAATTCACTTTGTTTCTCAGTCAGTTAAGTTGCACTAATCTTCGTCTTTTACACCATTGTATTATTTAGTTTTAAATAGTTTCATAAACCTTCTTAAACCCTTCGGAGGGACAGAGACTTTGTAGGTAGCATTGGTTTAGGCTGAGACTCTAGCTAGGCACAGACTTCAATCAAAGCTTTGTGACTTTTTTGACAGGAACATTTCAGATCTATTCCAGAAGAGACGGTATATGATCATTATCATATGGACCAGAGTGGAATGTAAAGTTTGATTTATTCTCTGTATATACTGGAAAAGAGATTTTCATAAGTAAAACTATATTAGTGCATGCATATTGGCAAAAGAATTTGCATTCAGCAAACAGAGGTAAATGCAAATACCAAAGCTGGTACATATAAAATGTTATGGATGTGCCTCAAAAGGCACCTGACAATGCAGATGAATAAATATTGCATATTGTTACTAAACATTTCCATGCAAACCACAAAGCAAAGTGGAAATGACAACATAAACATGTTTCTCAGGATGATCAGTATGATGAGAAGTCCCTTTCTTTTAGGTCATTTTATTTCTATTTACTTTTGGCTCTCATAAAGACCACTCAGCTGTGAATTGAGTGAGCGGCTTCCACAGGTATTTATTGATTTAGATGGAGACGCAGCTATCAGAAAACTCCAGGCCAAAGAAATGAAAAGCCCCTGCAGAGAAGACACTGTGTGAATGCTTCCCAGGATTAATTTAACCCCGTTAGAGCAGTGACCTTGTCACACCTGCAGGAATGGATAATCACAGGACACCGAGAACACGCTGAATCTTTCCAAGGCCACCGGCCCTCACTGGCATCGCCTGCAGGCTGTGACTCAGGCCAGAGCCGAGGGGGCAGAGGCTGTTACAGGCACATGAGGATCTCAGGAATACAAATGTATACCTTAGAGCACTCAGAGGGACTTTCCAAACCCTTACCTAGGTGCCTTTAGGACACCAATGCAAGCCCTGCCTCTGCGGGGATTGCCCCGACAGGGTGGCTGGGACTGAGGCCACGAGGCAATAGGTGACTGTGTCATGTGAAGAATTTCTGCTATTAATTATAACAGTCTGATTCCATTAGGACTAACAGCTGCATCTCCTCCCAGCTTGATCCCTTATTAAGGAACAGTCATTTACAGCATGTTTATTCCTGACCAATTCATGAACCGAGTTCAGAATTTCAGAAGGCTGTTCATTGTTTAGAACAAATAACTGATTACAATAACAATAATGAAGGAATGCAAAGAAGAGCATGTGTTTGCATATGGACAGGGGAAAAGGAGCTTGCTTTTGCTTTCTCTGAGATACCTGGAATTCCTGAAATTTAAACCAATATGAAGGGAAAATTACGTAATTTAGATTTTTGACAAAATGGAAGCTACCTATTTAAACCCTTCCTGGGCTAGTAATAGAACTTTGTGTGCTGGAAACCTTCTTTGAAATAAACCTGATACAAGTTAGCTGGCAGGTAGGTTTGTGCTGCAAGGGATTCTGACAGCCTGTCAAAGTTCCACTTTTCTCACATTCAATCAACCTCTCTCTTCTAAAGAAAGCAGAAAATATGTCAAAATGACAGCTGCCGAAGCATAGCAGGAGCAGCAGCCAGATAGCTGCTAGGCCTATTACCTTAGGAGAGAAATCATGGAAAACTTGTGTAAATGGCACACACTGAATGGGGTTATAATTTGCCTGGTCAAGTAGTGACTCAATTAAAAGCTTATTAACCCTTCAGCTACTGTTACTAATGTCTTCACATTTACTTTTTTTTATTTATTCTGTGGTTTTGGCTCATATAGCAGGAACAAACTGATTTACAATGGGAGTACTTTGATGCTTCTAATGACTTTCCAAAATTAATTTGCCACAACATTGAGTAGAATTAATTTGAAAGCAAATCCAGCAGAGACAACAATATAATTATATGTGATTTTAAACTACTTAGCTGGGTCAATATAATCTTGATGATCTTAAAAAACGGAAGAAGAAATAACAGTGTTTGTTTGTCTGAGTTCTCAGTTACTGCTACTGCTTCTGCTCTGCAGAATTTCATATATGCAGAGGGCATCCCACTCTCAGCTAACCTGAGATTGTAGTGGGAGATCCAGTTCAGATCTCTGTCCCATTTCCTTCAGTTTAGTCCTGGTTATGCCAGCAGTCCATTCCTCTGGCAACAGCAGGAACCTTTTCCTAGAGTGGAAGGCTTAAATGCATGTTCTGCAAATATTCCTCTGCCAACTGTCTTTATACCTCAGCTAAAGTTGACTGGAATCTCAGGACAAAGGCAGGCAATGCTCTGACTGCACGGCTCAGTTTCAAAAGTCTTCTGCAAACAACAGAGCTCCTCGTGCTCCTCACAGAGAGGTCACGAGAGCCTTTCTCTGGGAAAGTCTTAAGCAACATAAACACACAAGTGGCTCCTGGCTGTAAAAGAGTGTGTAGAGAAAATGTGAGACGGGGACCCAGCACATGAACTGAGAGCTCCCAAGGATAGACTTGCAGGATAGATTTTTTTTTTTTCTTTTAACTACAGACTTTACCCTTGATATCTTGTACTTAGAAGTTTAAAAATGAAATTGTATAAGGCTTTTGTTATGAATGTGGGAAGCTTTAGATGGACTAGATACAAACACTGTAAAATAATATAGCTGAAAAGCAGCGAGATAGTAATGAGAATTATTTGTCAGAGCTGGAAATAGAACATTCTATCCTCCCATTGTGTGAAAACAGGAATCATATATGTTATTTCCAACCACCTCTTCACTAGCTTTTAGTGCTTCTAATTGCACATCTTTTAATGCAAAGTAAAGTGAAACCATGGAAATCATTTCTCACAAAATCCAACCACTCCAATTTATATGGCTTAATCTTTACTCAGCAGATCTTGGCTTAAGTTTCGAAGTGCAAAGTGAAGTAAATGTCCTTTTAAAGGCTGTAGTCCTTCACTTGTTCACTACAGTTGAGAAACAATAACAGCCTACAGTGTGGGATGGGGAATCTCTCCTCTGTTGCACTGAGCCATTCAATAAGACTGGAAGCAAATTCCCCCTAAGTAATTTCTCGAGGAGAGGTTTCTGGCTGTGAAGCATGTTTGCCTGTGTTATATGAGCACCCTAATTACTCCACACAGAACATTATGTTCTCATACCCAACCTTTGAGAAAAATTACGATACCACGGTGATAAAAATGGGAGCGAGCAATAAACTCAGGAAAATCAACTTCAACAAGCTATTCTTGCTGTAGCTCAGTGTGCAGTCTTAGTCACAGCCTTGACTTTCACATACCTCATTTAGAGAGAACAAAAAGCTGGTCTCCCTGTATATTCCTGTAAACAGCCTCCACACAACCCTTAAACCTGCTTTCTTTACAACTTCCATCTGCCTTCCCATTTGCCTTCGCTTGGGGAAGCAGAAAAAACTTTGAACTGGTATAAAACATCCTTCATTCTGTCCCATTTGTTTCACTGAAGATGCTTGATGAGCTTAAATACCAACATCAAAATAATAGTTAGCAAAGAAATGGCAAGCTAAAAGACTACACCTCTGTTCTTTGGGTTTAGGAATCTTCATTTTCAAAGAACTTGAAGTTGTTTGGTGACATTATCAAAAAAAAACAAAACCAAAACAAAATCTCCAACCCAAAACCTCTCATAATTAAGTACTCTGCAGGGTCATAGCAGACATGGAGGATTCACCTGCAAGAGTTCAGCACTGCTCATTAATTCCAATTCTCAGGGTGCTAAATACAGCTAAGCTCAGTGCAGGGTTGCAAATTTAGGTAGGAAGAGAAAACCAGGTCCCTGTTCTTTACAAGCACTCATATTGTTATTTATTTTTAACATGCTTTCCCACATAGACAATAGCTCCTGAGCTGTTTCCATCTCTCTGACTCAATCCCTCAATCATGTGTCAATCATGAGCCAAGCAGTTCACACACAAAAGTCCTCACCTGACATTAACTCCTGATGTGGTGAAAACACACTGAGGAGATTTTGTAAATAGCTATTTACCAGAGTCTGCAATTAACACATCTCTTATTAAAACATGATCATTCTCATTCTTTTCAAAATTAATCATCCAGGTAGAGCTGCACTGACCTACCTGGATACTAAAGATGTCAATAAACAAATAAGATACAGCAGAAGAGCGACCAACCAGTGTTTACACCTTCCTGAAGCCCCTCTGCTGAATGATAGTCTGCAGTAACATGCCCTAAGGCCATTTACTGGGGGAGAGGATGATGGGGGAAAAAAAAGGACAACATTTCTAGGTAATCAGAAAGTATCAAAAGATAGAAGAGTATTTATTTAGGATGTATGAACTGGGTGCATGCACCAAAAATTGAATCTGAACTTGCATGTGTCAAGATCAGCCTCTAATTATGTTATATGAAATTATTTCCTCGTAGCCTGCAAGGTACTTGAAAACAGGGCTTCTGCTGTAGACTCTTGATGACATTTGGTGCCCTCAGGTGATAAAATCAAAATCAGAGGTGTGATTCTTTCATTTATCTTAAGAACATATCAATATATGGTCCTTAAACTCCCTAAAACACACCCGTGCTCTGTCACCCTCATTTTTAATTCCGAGTCTAAGGCTGTAGAGCTCAGCCTGATGCACACAGCTTGATTATAAAGCAGTCTGTCTCACTGGATGCTGGAAGTGACATGTTCTCTGCCTAAGGGATTAACCAAGAGGGAAAGCTGATCTGAATATCCCGGGGTAGCAGAGATCTATTGACTCCACGAATCTCAGAATTGCTCATGCAGTAAAACAGGAATTCTATGCAGCAGAAAAATGAGATCAAGATCTCTCAAGGGACCATGGAAAGTCCTGCCCCTCATTTGAGCATAAGTAACACGATAATCATCATCACATCCTCCTGCAACTGCCTGTACCTTGATTGAAATCAGAAAAAGGAAAAAATATGTAATTATAGATATCTAGACCTACAGCTTACAAAATATGGGCATTAATTAGATTCATTTTTCTAATACTTTCAAATGAAATGTTCTGATCCAGAGCTAATTTAAAAAAAAAATAATTATAAAATAAAGTCTTATTTTGGTTGCCATGTTCAAAATAGTGGCTGAAACTTAGACATCACTTCTTTCATTGTTTTAGGACTTACCAGCAAAAAATTACATTGATCTTAAGCAAAGAAAGAGACACATTTTAAAAATTTAATTGGAAAATTTTGAATAAATATCTTAAATCAAAAATGTTTAATTCAAAATTAATGATACAGTATATACACTAAAAGATGTTACTCCTCTCTGCCAAAATCTGATTCTGAGTAACCCATGCTTTTAGCCCTACATGTTGAGATACTGAATTAAATATTTCTCCAAATCTAAAATGCTTAATCAGTTCAATCTATACATGGAAAATATTTGCAAAACTTATATTCAAGGACTTCCATATAAATATACTTGAATATTTCAACATATTTGTTTTGAAATGGGATTTAATTTAGTGGTCTTCCAAACTTGCCAATGTATTTTTCAGAAAGGATGATGCAAAGGTAACATAAAGAATTGGTATTCCACTTTTTCTTTCCTATAAAAGATATATACTTCTGTATTTCCTGATGAAAATGAACTCTTTCACAACCGAAATAAAATAAATTTAACTGACTTATTTCCATGAAGTGTTTCCAACAATGATCAGCAGAGCACAATAATTTGTGTCATATGTTGTGCACTGTAACTACAGACCTGCTGTCAGTGGGACACTTAGAAACCCCACACCAAGAAACTTTCCAAGCGTTTACCCACCACTGAATTTAATTCACATCTCAACTAAAGGACCAAAATATATTCATATAAATATTCATTAAATAATACATTCTATAGGGAGTAGCAGGTTAAATAACCCTTACAACCTGTTAAGGAAAAAAGTCTTCTCTTGTCTCTCTCTGTGAGACACATCAGAGATTTGATGGGATGGTGCCAAGATTTCCTCCTGTATGTAAAGGTCAGTTTAAGGGCTACTGCTTAAGAGAATGGTTTGGTTCATAAGATGATTGGATCTAAGCTTTAATTTGAAAAGCCTTCATCTTCATATGCTGCTATATTTTCTTTCCTTCCTGTGAATTAGTGCAGCTTTAATTTTATCAGTATGACAGCTGGAGATCCACGAGGAAACTCCACTTATACCAACAGAAAACCAATCCTGTCTGAGAGAGAAAAAAAATCTATTAACAGACATTCAGTGCTTTCACAGGATTGATTCTTTTATAGAGCACTGGCACTTTTGGATGACCTGGCAGCAACAAAATCAAGGTGGTCTGTGCTATTTGACAGTTAGACAATCATTTATTCACACCAGCCTGGTAAGTTCTTTTCGAACTCCTGCAGAAAGGGAGACTTCAATTAAGGGTGAAGAGTAAGTTGTCCCTGATGTTATTAAAGTAAGGATAAGAGCAGGCTGCCCATCTCTCCTGCAATCTCATGTTTTAAAAATATGACTCATAGCCCTCTTCCTACCAAGAGCCACCCATCATGCATCCCCCCCAAAACTCTGTTGCCTTTCCCCACACTCCTGAATGGGTTCAAACCCTTCCAGCTGAGTGCTTAAGTCATCACTGCAAGTACAGGGCACTGCAAGAAAAAGAAGAAGATAAACAAAAGAGGAGCTTTTGTTTTTCACAAGGAAAGGTGTTTAGTGAAGGGGAGAGGGAAGCCTTCAGTCTACTTTAAAGAGGCAGGGACTGGACAAGTCATATCTTACATCCCTTCTCTCCACCCATTCCTTCTGCTTCTGGGTAATAAAACAGTCACCCCCACGGGGAGGACAGAAATAGTGAGTCCTCACCAGCACAGGTGGGTGACATTTGAAAGGTTGGTTCTTGTTATCTAGATTTCATATTTTTTCCTTGTTACAGTTATGGCAGAGTTTATTTAAAATGCATGCTCTGCACTGACTCCAGCTATGTGGGAACACTAGCTGTTGAAGTGGGCCATGTGACACTGCCACTGCTGCAATATTAGCACATGAAAATGGCTTTTTGGCAAACAAGTAAATCAGAGACAAAGCATGCTATGCACAGACTGTAATTATGGCTTTATACTTTTTCATCACGGAGTGAAAAAATTTAGAAGAGTATTTACTGTTGTAATTAAACTGATTCCCCCAAGAACTACAATGAACTTTGGGAGGTGATAAATAAATGCAGCAGCAAGCTGTTCCTTTGAGATTTACATTCTGATGATAAGATCTCCTATGTTCCTGGAGAGAGAAGAAGAAGGTAGGTTCATAATTTATCTTCTTCAGGCCTGGTCCAAAACCTTTTAGAGTCATTAGAAGTCATTAAATTGATTTTGCCCAAAGTTCATTCCAAAGTAATTTTATTCTTGAAATACAAGTTTTAATTTTCTAATGCTAAAATTAAAACAGAAATTGCTTATCACTGCCCTTTGAAGAAAAGGGCTTAATATTTACTTTAGATTAAATGATCGCTATATTTTTCGCCCACATTTTCTCTAGAGAAACAAAAATATTTTCAGACTAACAGCAAAGACACTTTTTACACATCTGCACAACCAGCATCAAGGAATATTTAGGAGAATTTGAAGTGTATACAACTGGACACAGATAACAATTGTTGGGGTTTTTTTTTAAACTTCACATTTAAACAAGAGGGCAACAGAGCTCCTCTCTGAAAGCTTATTTAAAGGTCCATTTCTCCCTTCATGCACATAGTTGTTATGGTTTTCTCTAAGTAACAGAGGAATAAAACATGCATCAGTGCCTTATCAGCCTGCCAGTGCTGCACAGGACCCTTGGGCTCTTGAAAAGCAGGGGACAGGAGTGCTGGACTGGCACAGGGCTGGGAGCTCACCTTTGATCCTGTGCCTGTAATGACAATGTTTGTTTTACCTACTGCCCATTTGGGAAAACATTCTAGAAGAGGGAAAATAATCTGTCAGCACTGCGGTTGAAATGGATCCAAATAAACTGTAAGCACCAAGGTGGCTGCCTACAGGGTGTGGGAAATAATTTGTATCATATTATTAATTGAATTGGAGTGCCACAGTTGGGTTTTCTCCTTCTTTATGCAACTGCTCTATTCAGTGTGGCTTTTTTAAAAATTAATTTTCTTTACAGCTTTCTCCAGCATACTTAATCAAGCAGAGTCACATTTCCAATTACTTGGGGCAGAAAGTATCTGTCTCCTCCTTGAGAAGACTGAGAACATGAAAGGGGACTCCTGTTTTGGGAACTTCTTCCTCTCATTTGTCCAGCAGCTCTACCAAATCCATGTTTATAGCATGGTAGTGGGATCACAACACAACTCTTAATCCAATTAAACAGGTGAAGGAGGTGCCCAGTATGGCTCCTGTCGTGGTATTTCCTAGTTCTTTACATACAGGTGTTGCTTATTTAAACTCATTTCCCAATGACTTGTGATTCTTTCTGTAGTACTTTTGTTTACTTGCATCAGTTTATAGAGACAGCAGAAAACTCACCACAGATAAACAATGATATTTGTACAGAACAATGTTATTATGGAAAAAAAGGTGAATTGGGGAGGGGGAAAGAATAGATGAGGGTGAATACACAAAAGCTGAGATTTCATATTTTCTTGCTCAAAGCTCTTCCATAGCATTGTGTGTTGAATTAAAGCACTCCCAGAAACAGGCTTTACTGTGATATATTCCCTAAACAGGTATACCAAAAATGAGGTTGTTATTCTTTATTTCAGTTAACTTCTGAATTCAGATACTTATGTTTGAGTCTCTATTTCTTTTTCTTTTTTTTCGCCAGCGAAGATATATCAGTCATTTGATATTATTTGTGAATCAGTGGCATCATCTCTCAAGTTGATCCTCAGAATAAAACAAAATGGGGTACTATGAAGCCAGAGCCTTTTAAGAAACTAAATAATTGATGGAGCAAGACACATAGGCCCCCATCTAATAAGTCTTTAAAAACTAGACAGTTACCTTTACTACAGTGACAAGCAGTTACTCTCCCATTCAATCACCTTGGACTGAACAAACTAGTTGGACAAGTCAGTGATTAATAAGGGAGTAACACATCAACTTTTTTAAGACACAATGCGAACAGAATCCCACATGACAATCTCATGGACTACATTTTCCAGATGAAAGGACAGCTACCTGTGATCAAAGCTTGAATTTCTAATGAACAGACTTGCATTTTCTACAATAACAAGAGAAAGGATTAATTAATCAGCTTTTTCAGTCCTACCTAAATCATTCTTTTCTTTCTGATCACAATGCAGCAATTTTAATAGAACAGAAATTAGAATTTTCATGATTTGTTCTTAAGTATATTAGTTTTGTTCATTCTGAAGCAACTCACACTTCCCCTAGGGATGTACACTGCCATTTTATTTAGTTATCCTACCTATTTTTACTTTAAAAGAAAAAGAGCACCTTTGACAAAGGCCTCTGGCAACAAACCCAAGGTACCTCACTGTTAGATGCATTCTGATCACAAAGTTCCCTTCTGTCTTGGTCGTGAATGTAATAAATAAGATATCCCCCTTGTTGTGTAAATTGCAGCTACTGGAACAAAACCAGAAAACTGATATGACAAAAAGATGTTGAAAGCTGCTGTCTGCTGTACATAACATAAAATCTCAAAATGAACAAAGAAAATCCCCAAACCAGTGTGGACTTGTAAAGGTTCCTGCTATTGACTCAAGTTATTCTTATCTGGAAAGGTTTTATTTTTGAGGAAACTCAAAATCTAATGAGCAGAGTAATGAAAAAAAAGGCAACAAAGTCAACATCCCTTCTCACTAGCACTTCATCTTTTGATCAGAGTATCTGGTTTTAATTCTAAGAACATTGAATAAATAACTTCTAAACAGAAGTGATATTAAAAAGATAATCTTAATCCAGAATAGAATTTGGACTCCATCTGAAATTAACCCATGGAATTAAAAAAAATCCTCTCTCAGAATCTTTTTATGTAGCTTTATAAGCTATGATAGTCAAAGGGATGGATCACATCAGAGTGGCTGATTACCTGGAGGTGTGATGCCACAACCAAAAAAAAACACTTTTCCTCCCTGAGTCCATGCGTCTGCATTTAATACAAAGAAATAGAGAGCATAAAATTTAAGGAAGGATTAGTATGCAAGTGATAAGTATAGTAGCCTACCACAGTTACCATTTAAGCAGCTGCCAGAAGAAGGAAATATTGATCAACACAAGTCAAAAGAACCTGAAGAGTCTGCAAAGCACATGAATTCAGTTGCATGGGTAACTTGACGGCTGGAGATAGTGTTTTATTAAAAGTGGGGGAAAGAGAGACACCTGTGAGGAACAAAACCTGAGGGCTGGAATCTACAGAAGTGTCTGAGGGGATCCACCCTGGCAACAATTACTGAACAAGTGGATATATATTCAACAAGTGTCTACAGTAAAGCTTTGGCTCCCATAAGTTTGTGCCTAACACCAACAGAATAATTTATCCTTCTACTTTAGATGGGTATAACATATACTACTGGTTATTTCTGAGTACTGAAGATGAAAACCCTCTAAAATAAACAACCAATATTTAAAAGACCACTTTTAAAACTCCAAAATGCTTTGGAGCTTTTGGAACATAGATAAATGTTTTTGATAGCCTTTAAAATGGAGGGTAATTAAAAGAGACGCTGAACTTGTAATAGTTAAGAATAAGTCTCCTGACCACATAAGAACTCTTACTACTTTCCAACAAAGAGAAAGTATTAAACTGTTCCTCATATGTTTTGTTTACTCTGGACTGTTTCTCAAAACAGCCTCATTTCCAAGATACATTTCTGCAATCGCTTTCAGCACACTCATTTTGTGCTCACAGGAGGCAACACCTCTGCCTCCTCTTGCCCTGTACAATGAATAAAGGATCTCCAGTCTTTCTCACCACAGTCCCTCTGGCCCAAGGTGGTTGTGTGCTGCGCAACAGAAAACAGAGAAAGTTTGTAAAAGGGTATGTCTGATAGATGAGGGCTGTTTTCTTTTTGCTTTTATCCTGTCTTAAATTATTTTCACAGCTCTTTACTAATAATGCAGTTCATGTTACATTCACCAATATGCCATGTACACTATTACAGAGTACTTATGCTGACATTAATAATGTAAATACTTATAATGCTTTTGATTGCAAAGTGCCCTAAAACACTTCACTAAATACAGCCCCAACCTTTAAGTGAATCTACCTCCCATATGCCTCCCTCTTCAGCAAATGGTGACAACACTGAGAGACCTGCAAGGTCAGTTAACATACAAAGTGCATAAAAAATGCAAAGACCTGTGGGATGCCCCACAGTATCTAGGCAGCACGCAGCAGTGCTAATTTCAGAGGCTGAAGGCTGTGAGCTGACATGATAGTCCAACTGTCCAGCTTGAGTGAGCTGAGGGGAGAAAGCTTTGGCCCATCAGAGAAGGCTGGCATGCATTCTGCCTCAGGGGAGCACTGCTTTTAAAGAGAAACTGGAACAGAGGTTGAAGAACTAACCATTTGGAAAGGGATAAAAAAAGCAGGTATGCACATATCACTAAATTGCTAAAACTCCCACTGTTTTGGCTGAATACTGAACTGGTCTGCCTACCAATCATGCTTATACCGAACAGAAAACTCATCAAACTGATAAATATTATCAGATGGACTTTCAAACAAGTCACCATAGTTGTTAAGTTTGGTGACTGTATCACAGGTCTACATCTGCATGTGTGCACGTGCTCCCAGTCACATGCACATTCATACACTGTCTGTGAAACAACTGCTTTATCTTAATATGCAGTGTCCTGGTGCTCTCTAATGACAACATGCACACTGCAGTACATCAGAGCATCTGTTACCTCTCTTGGATACTCTTATTTTCTAATTGACGCTCGGTATTTTATGGCTATAATGTCTGAAAATCTTTAGTAGTATACATTAATTTTTCTTTTTTATCTGCATTTGTACATATGCCATGGTATGAGTAAGGTTAAATGAAGCAGGACGAAGTAAGAAAGACCGAAAACTGCAGAATATTAGTTTGTTGGTTTTTTTCTTTTCATTTCAATACATAGTTTTCAACATCCATAAGCTTTTTCACAGCCAGAAATGATAACACCACTAAAAGAGCTAGAGCTTGTGTTTGAACCAACAAACACCTAATGGATCTTACATATAAGTCACTTCTCTTGAAGACTTTCCTCTTTATGCCTAAAATGTAACTGCACAACGATTTGACATCTATCAGAACTGTAAAGATTATATAAAGGATGGCTGTCCTTATAGGAAGGCCCAATAAAATAGGTAGTTTTGACATTGTATAGTCAGTGGCTGTTTAATAATTTAATTGACTTAATGTAAAATTATGAAGCGATGACTGAGATAAATCCCCACTGTGTGAGTGGGAACATGAGTCAGTGGAAGTGGCAAAACTGCCAGGCTGTATTCAAAGGTTAATGACAATGGAGAAGTTCCTGCCACATTAAAATCTGGGATACAAACTTTGCAGAATAGTATAATGAGGGAAGTCTGATTCAGACTTTTCTTTATTCCAAGGCAAGAAGCGCCTCACGGAAGTAACTTCACATTTCCACGGGCTGGCCTTTCAAGTGGACAGAATAAGCACAAATCAATTATTTATGGTAGAAGCCTCGTCCTCCGAAGGGAGAACTGTATCACTGTATCTTCGTTTTGTTTAAGGAGGACAGTGGAAAAGATTCACCACGTTTTTTGAGAGTTTGTTGGAAGGCATAAAAACGACAAACTGTGAAAAGGGCATATTTTTTCATTAATAATGAAGCTGGAGTCCATAATCCAGAGTTTTGAGCCTTTAATTTACAATTTAACTGGCAGCTCAAACATCCGGATAAGACAGCAACTGAAATAACATTTTATCTAAAGACTTATCTCTTCCATCAGAAAGAGTATGAGGAATTAATTCTAAGTTTATCCTGTGAAATCACAGAGGGCAAAGCTAGAGAGATATGCTGGATTAATCCCCCCATATCCTAAAAGCAAGACTCACTGGAGAGGCCAATACTCAGCAAATACTAAATTTGACAAAGGGTACTTGGATTTTGAATATGTTTTGAACATATCTTTATTCTCCAAAACTATTTTAGTTTTTGACTGCCAGTAGATGTATATAGTAAATGGCTCATGTAAAATAATTTTTTTTCTGATTTACAGTTGAAATTTAGCAGGTGCTCTTAATCCCTCTCAACTCCCATGTGAGAATGAAAGATGTAAATCAGGTCCCCTGTCCCAGCAGCACCCAAGCAAGGCCCCATGCACCCCTTTGGGGGGTTAGGCCTCCTCTGAGTGAGAGTTGGACAAGATGAACTCCCGAGGCCATTTCCAACCTAAATTATTCTATGATTCTAATTGCTTACCCTATTTCTCAGCTTCAGCAATAATGTATTTATTGCTCTTTTATTTCTTATTAAAATTAAATGAAGTCTACATTTCCTTTACTCTGAAATGAACTAAAGTTCATACAGGAAGGGAGAGGACTTTCTGTTTATTGCTCTGTCCATACTGTAGCCAACAGAACAAATCAAAACTGAGGTGCCATTTAACACTTAATTAGAACAAATTCTAAAATCAAAGATGGATTTTTTTATGGAGGCAACACTAGTGTGTTTTTTGAGTTGAGACAACAGCTTTCCACTTGTGCCTTGTTTCAAAGAGATGCATGCTGTATGGATTTCTCTACATTTATTTCACTAATAAATTTTACTCTTTTCTCCTTGTTAGAAAAATAAATAACTATGCCCCTTCAACCTGGTGGTGAAATAAAGCTCTTCAAGGTCTAAGAAAAACCAGTTCTCCACTGCTAAATCCCAACAATTCTCACAGCTATGAGTCCAAGACTAGTGGTCTCACATGGTTTTTTGACAGACTTTATTTAAAAGTTGATAAAAACAAACAAAGCCTATTTTGTAAACAGAGCAGTTAATGTTTATTCGAAAAAGAAATAATGTAAAACTCTCACATTTCTGTTTGTGGAAATCCTCTGATCACCCACATAAAATAGCTTTGAAGGAGCAATTTCAGGCTCTGGGAGCAGCTGAACCATGTTAACACTGAATGCACGGAAAATCCACAAAGATTAATTCAGCTTGTTCCTCAGCCGAGTAAATTAGCCCAAATTAAGCCACTGGTAAGCCAGTGAAGCAAGTTTTTGCACACAGGATTCCTTATTTGTTTGGCATTTAGCAGACTAGACAGTCCTATAAATGTATCTGTTTAAGATGCAGTATCTTGAGATTTTTGAGAGATCAGGTGAAGTTGATCACACACTTTCGAACCATTTGATTAATTTTCCTGGCTTGTGTATGAAAGGCTTAATATCACAAAGTTTTACACTGTCTTTCATAAACAGAAAAAAATGCCTCATGAAAACTCTGTGTTCCTTCTCAAATAGGCAACCCTGCTTTTTGCAGAGTTAACACCTTTTACTTTTCAGAATCTGTTGACTTTTTGTCAAAGATTTGATCAACAGACTAGAAATTCAAAAGATATTCTGGCTTTTCTTTCCTCCCTGAACACCTTTTCTGTATTAATCACATAAAATGAAAAGACTGAGCAGTTCAGCCATTTTCACACTGATCCACTCAACCCTGATTAATGCAGGTGTTTTGGAAACTGATACACTGAGAAGATTCACAGCATTCACTGGCTCTCACACTTCTCCTTTTAGCCCTGGAAGTGTCTGTGAGCACATACCTAGTTTGTGAAATACAAAACATCCGAAAATTGGCCACTTAAGTCAAAAGGTTAATTCTGACACTTAACTTCATGGCAATATTTCTCTAGTAATTAAAAAACACTTTACAAGAAATGCTTACATACCATAACTTTTGGACAGATTATTCTGGACCACACACAGATGTTTATAACACCTCAGAGTGACTCAGACTTAAAATGAGTGTTCAGGCAGCCTAGAATATGTTCATTTTATCTGTACCACAGTTTGCCCCAGCCTGTTGTCCCTCTTGTTTTGAGGCTTGGTTAGACTTAATATGAGGATTTTGGGTACCTCTGTTGTCCTTGAATACAGGCAATTACAAGCACTGATTTTAAATTTATGCAAATTTTTGCTTGTTTAATGCCTTGATTTTCTGATAAAACAGTGTGATATGTAAGTGCTCAGTGTGTCAGTAAGACAGGCCAGAAGTCCATACTGTGCATTTCCTTAGTCTGAATTATGTAACAACTCAGACTGTAAAAGGATTATAGGATTATTCCAAAACCACACAAAGATTGAAACACTGCACTGTGGCAGAGTTAACACTTACACACAAATAGCTGGGCTTAGAGGCACCCCAGAAGAGAGGCACAATTAAAACACTGCAAGGGATTGAATATTCCAGCTAAGCCTGACATCAGATGCATCCTGACAGCAGAAGCAACATCCCCTTGCAGTGCTGTGGGGAAAAAATCGTGCCACAGAACTGGTCTTATGTGATTTAGGAAGTCTGGTGACAACATACACATTTGTGAATAGTCACCCACTACAGGGTGACTACCTACAGCCACTTTATGGCCAGGTGAGACACTGATATGTGTGTGTAGTCAGGTGACTACAGTTGGCATAGTCACCTGAATATAGGTGGCTATAGAGGCTTTATCTCTGCACTAGATCTTCCCATCAAGAAACTTGATTTCACACCATCTGTATTTCTTTCCCACATACCACTAAGAGGAAAAAAATAAAAATAAAAATAAATCTGCAATTAATATAAAGGTGATATAAAGGTGTAATAGCTCCAGATAAATAATAACAATGTCTCAAAACAATGAAAATTTATCCTTTCCCAGGCCAAAGCTTTACACATGAAAGGAAGGGATTTGGACTGCACTCCTCATTTCCTGCCCCTAGCTCCTGCTCTCTTCCTTTTTCCCCACAGAACAAGGCAGAAGAGTAGTCACTCTACATCTGCAGTGAGTGCAAACCCGTGGTTCCTGGGAAGGGAACATAGGAAAGGGGTTTTTTCCCGTAGTGGAGGAGATGAAAAAGCTTTCCATTGTCATTTTGAACTGCAGCTTCTGTTGTTAAGCCCATTAATCTTGATCTACAGCGAGATCAAAGTGAAAGGACATTTCACAAGTGGCCCCTGTTCTTGAGATGTACTAACCCCTTGTCCAGGAAGTTCTACAGTATCACAGCACTTGGTGGGTAACAGCAATTTTTATTCAGTATCAGACTGTGGCATTAAAAGATGCTGCTCATTACTGATAATAGAGAAGGGCAAATCCTAAGAGACAGGAAAAGAGGTGAACATGAACACAGCCCAAACTTAAAAAAAAAAAAAAAAAGAGAATAAATTCATTAATTTTACTGGCCAAGAGACAGTTTATTTTCCTTTTCTTTTTAAAAGGAAGTGTTGGAGTGTTGGCACAAACTCTGAAGACGTCTGTGCCAAGATGTGGCTCCCGTCAACAAATGAGTCCAACCTTGCCTCTGGGGAGGTTGACAGTAAAATTCCTGTTTGTCTTCAGTGATCCAAATTCATTACTGATATCAGTTCATTAATATGCTGACTAAAGCTGGCTGAACAAAAGAATGGCCATGTGGATTCAAAGGAGAAAGTGAGATGGATCAGACAGCTGAACCAAGACAGAGATGTAAAATACTGTAACTTTAAAATGTCAAATTAGGTGTATACCTATTCTCATAGGATTACACCCTCATTACTGAAAGCAATATTTAAATCCATAGAAGAGCAGAAAAGGCAGGATTACTCTGTGTGACATGGAACTAATATTGTCTTTTGAGCTTTTCCCTTTAAAAAAATTAAGTTGACAGCTCCAGTGTCCCTTTTGCCAAAATTTATGATACAATTTTCTGAATTATATAAAGCCCTAGTAAGAAATGACACATGTGGGATGACTTTTTATTTGAAATTGTGTTTCTTATACCAAGGTTCATCAAGCTGTTTTATATTTATTCCTCTGATTAATGATATGTCAGAATTCTAATTCTAGCACCAATTTATTGCTTGTTGGCAATTGGAGAATGAAATAGCTATGTAGGCAACATGCAATATTGATTTTTATCCATCTTCTTTGAGCTCCAGTAAATGATTCCCAAATGTGCTTTGTTGTTGCAACCTAACTAAATATTACAGTCTTTTTCCTATCATCCAATAATGCTGTTACTGATGTAGCATATTCCTTAAAAAGCACCAGTCTGGTATGATTTGATGTCAGGCAAACTGAATTATAGGTTTAGTATTTAAAGATTGCTACTATTCAGTTTTCTCACTCACAGAGACAGATCACATGTTCTAAAGGTTATTGGATATTAGTGCCTTCTTGTAAGTGTGCTGAATAAAATAATAATAATTAAGAATAAGGGTGCTTTCAACTGTTTCCATATGTAATTCAGTGTATTTAAGGTTATTCCAAACAGAATAGAAGAAGCTGGAGATAATGCAAAGTTTTCAAACTCACTTCATGTATTTTGAAATAGGACCCATCCTAACACCCATTGGCCAAATGATATCTAACCAAGGCAGTGCTATAGAAGTAAAACAATCTCTTCAAAGGAAGCCTCAGCACCAGGTTTAGGCACTTGCATTGTCAGTGTTCTTTTATACAGATTCAGAGCGTGAGCTTCTCTGTGAGACAAGAAGAAATGACTATTTGCATTTGAGATAAAATGATTTGAGAGAAGCCTTTAACATCCTTCCTAATATGAGGAAAGGAAGTTGAACGTGATCTTGATGGGCGAAGGGGTGAAAATTTTAATTGGGAAAGATGCAGAGAGAGGAGGGAAAGAGCAGCTCTTGGTAAAAGGTGTGCGTGGTGCACAGGTGCTGATGGAAAGGTGCTGCTTTGGCAGGACTTGGCAGACATTGTGTGCATGCACAATGAAGAATGTTGCTTTAGAGGAGAAGAAATTTGGCTCCATTCCTGGTCAGCTCTAAAATTCAGCAGATAAAGTAATGTGTTCAGCATTATGTTTAAGATGGTAGTAGCCACATACTTTGCATAATTGTAGACCTAATAAGATATGGAAAAAGCAATTTGAAAGGAGAAGAGAAAGATTAGGAAGACATCCAAGAGCCCATATGTTCTAAAGCCTGACTTTCAGTGCTCTTTAAGAAGGTAAATAATGCCTAGAGGGATCTTTTTAAGGCCTCTGTTTCTGAATTGATGTGCTTGTAAAGTGCTCAAAATCCCAGGGCATACCTGTCTTTTAAAACATGGCTCTTAGGTTCAAGATAATGCCAGTTGTACCAACCTTCAAAATCTTTCTCATCTGGACGCTCTGGTGCTTATGTGATACAACTTTTGTACATTTTTTCTTTCAAAAAACCCATTTCAAGTTTAGTTAAAAAACAGAGATGAGAATGTAGAGACATATCTCTGACTACAGAAGGGTACACACTGCAGAATTGTAAACATAACACAGATTCAACTTGTGAGGAAAATAACCTGGGCTTCTCCCTGGTTGAGGGAATAATAAGTTTGAGCTTCAACATGAAGGAAAATTCAGAAAGTTGATAATCCAAAGTGATAACATTTCAAGGCTGTGATGGTCAATGACAAATCTGAGATTTAGGGGATGTGATAATCTCTTTGGTCTTCAGGAGCCTCTCAGCCCTATCCTCTGTGAAAATTAAATGTTACTAAGGGAGATATCCAGCTGTCCACATTATAAGAAGGACTGTGACATCCCTTACTAGTCTTTAAAGCAGGCTTGTTAAACAGTCCAGTGTCTCCAGGTTGTATCCAAGGCCCACTGAACTGAGTGAAAAACCTCACGTATGTATTCTTACATCTTCCTTAATAGACACCTTTTAAGTGTTTTAAATCCTAAAATTCAAAGCTTAGTTAATCAACTGCAGGAATTTAAACATTTCAACAGGCTACTCATAACTACAAGAAAAAAAGCTACAAGTTGAATGTTTATAAACAGCTTGTTCCTCTGGTTTTTTTGCCCAGCACTGTTTTGTTTGCTTCTTTACCTCCCTCTGGTTATATCTGCACACCCTTATCCCTCTTCTATCCTCTAGTTGAGTAACTGTTTAATTCTGTGACTTCTAAAACAACAGTAATGTGCTGTGTAAAAAGCAAAATAAAGAAAACCAGCAGATTTCCTTTCTATCTTATTTGTTATGTTGCACCATGTCATGCCACAAAAGAATGAAAATGAGACAGACAAGAAAATGACAATCCAGGTGGCAGAATTATTTTTTCTCTTTACTTTGGAGAAGAAAACACAGCAGAAAGTCTTATTATTGCAGGAAGGTTGAGTGATTTATTAAAAAAGCTTGTTATCAACACAAGACAGCCTGTTACTGGTGTGCTACATATTCTGCACAGTTGAAGTGTGAACAAAATTGGTAAGGCCAATTATAGCAAAGTCTGATACACACAGACAGTAGAAACATCTTTTGATCAAAGCCAAGTTGGCGGAAATTTTTCGTGCCTTGGACCTTCACTCCTCAGAAGTGGCACCAGAAATCACAAATGAAAGGTTGTAACAGGGTATTCATATTTTTCATGCTGCTAATACAACATATTGGGTAGTGCCCTGTTCTTCCACTGGGACAGGCAATTCAGTGCCAGTAAATGCCCTCCCTGACTGCATTACAACAGCAGCAAATCCTGCCTCTTATGAGTTCATGGCAACTGTACTCCTTCTGCTGGCTGAGAGGTGTGTACTGAGATAAAACCTCACTCATACCATGGACAGTTCTCTCTGTGTCATTTCTTTAGTTCTGGATGTCGTTTATTTCAGGGTTGTGGGGTTTTTTGCTAGCAAGAGAAGTCAAATCTCATTTGGCTTATCAGTCTATCAACAAGCACAGATGTTCCCTACAGCTTACTGGAAGCTCAACAGACCTTGAATTTAGCATCCCTCCTGCAAGTGTGAGAAGCTGGCCTGGTGCCCTTCCTCAGTTCCTTGTAGGAAGCCCATCCTCTTTATCATCCCACTCTGTGAATGCAGCTGGTTTTTATAGGCTGCTCAAGTATTCCTAGGAAGGGCACCTTATCTCTTTTCTTCACACTAGGCTGTCTTCTATTCCACAGTACCTTTCAACTGCTTTTTTATCTCAGATGATGTAAGTGGTAAATCTTGAACTTACAGCATTTGTCCTCATCTGTACCTCATTCAAATTGTTTCATCTGTTCTATGATGGAAGAACAATTTGCATACTAGAAGAATGTACCTATTTCTTCACATTCTAATAACTGGTCTAATAGAAGATTATCTCTAAGCACTAATTCAAAGTCCATTTCCAATCTCCATTTGTTCCACAGACTCTGAATCTTTTCCAGTCTTTGTTACATTTCCCACAACCTCTCTGAAAGAGGCTTTTAATGAAAGTGCCGAGTCTTCCAGATGTATTTACTGATGTACAGAAAATCCAAACCAGTGGTTTGATCTGTACTGTTCCACAAGCAAAATAAATGCTGGTAGCCTGAAATGCTCAAATTCCTAGAATTTTTCCTCTAATTGCATTCAACCTTTAAAAGCAAGCATTTTCAGAAATAATAATCTACACTTTGGACAAATAAGAGATGTTTCCTTTTATGTGAAGTGCTTAAAAACTATGGATTTGGGAAAGACAAAAATCCAAACACTTCAAAATTTTTTTCAAATATTCCAAATTATTTAATTGATGCACAGAAATTTAATGTATTTTGGTTTCCTTTGACAATGGTGTGATTGGCCAGTTGTATAGACAAGCTATGAATTCCTATTAAAGATTATCTGAGCAACTGAACCTCTTGCTCCTGTATCTTGTTCTCTGGTTCTGTCTTCAAACCCTCTAATCTTGATTTTGCCTCCTGTCCACTCAATCCTGGCCCAAATGTTTATCCTATAACTGCAAGCCTCTGGGGTCCATAAAATCAGGGTTTCACACAACATCAGACTCTAAAAGAACATAATCTCTAAAAATTCACAGCTTTAAATGTGTTCAAACCCATTGAGCTGTTACAGACAATAGAAAGAGTTGAGAAGATTACCTGGTTCAAAATGGAGCAAATCCAGGGAATAAGGCTTTAAAAGAGAAAAAAAGAAAAAAAAAGGAAATTGTGTTCTCCAACATCTAGCACCTGGAATTGTCCAAATGACAGGATATATAAAGGTTAGAACAGTGGAATTTCCCAAGAGCAGTGCCTGAATGAATTTTCAGGAAGACAAATGTTTTGCTTATGCTTAAGCAATAAATTCCTGTTATTCTCAGTGAATCCACAATGTGGTCACCAGGTGGTTGATCTACTCTTTATTTCATTTATCTCCTGATACGAAGAGAGGAGGGAAACTGAAACCACAACAAAAGCTTTATTAAATGAAGTATGTGGAAAAGAAATAAAGAGCAGAGGTCTTTTGGGAATAAAAGCAATCCAATCTTGAATATAGAAAACTATATCCGATATTTCCCAAAATGAAGTAGGAACAAGGAATCACAGCCATAACCTCATCTTTATTCATCTCCTACTATGCTATTTCATGGTTCTCCAGAAAAATCACCCAGGAACTACAGCTATTGCAAAGCATAATTCTTCTGATATGTGTGGTACTATCAGATAACACATCCAGATTCATCTTTACAATGCACTGGGAGATAGAATCTGAATGAAAAAAAACCCCACCTTTTTTTAAACATCTGTCAGGAGATACTATAGTCTAATGTCCTTATTTGAACACCAGGGATACAGTTAATTAAAAAATGGGGTTCAAATCTAGTTTAAAATTAGCTTTGCAAGTCACTTTTAAAGATGTGGCCGAAAGTGGGTGTAAATGTGAATCTGTAACACCTCAGAAACTACAAAAAAAAGGATACCATGAACCATTAAAACCCCAACTGAACCTGTCACTTTAAAATATTCCCCTCTACTACAGTGATGTACTTCCAAAGAAAAAAAAACAAACCACAACTCAAAGCCACCAGAATGAGGGTAGACATAATTTAAAGCTAGAATAAGTATCTTTAATTAAGCTCTCTTTAGACTCTCTTTAGAATTAAAGCTTATAGGGTTTAATTCTTTATTGAAAAACAGTAAGAGTGCTTACTCACCATGCAGGATTTTTTCAAGTTCTTGCAGGTTTAAAAGAAATCTATTATAGATAAAAAAGAAGCTTAAATAGCACATATTACATCTTGCTTTTGTTTATATATGGTGAAGAGTATTCAGAGTGGACCACATCTTAGACTAGCACTAATCCTTAAATAATTACTATTCATCTACTCAATGCTGGAAAAACCTCATGGAATGTGACTTTGTTCTGCTGGCTTGTCTAATCCGATTCAATTACTTCAGTTCCTGCTCCCAGAGGTCTCACATTTAGAAACTGAGCTCTACACGTCCCCCTTATCCTCCTACCATCCCCCCCCAAAAAATGGAAAAGAAAACCAGGAAGGTAAAAAGCAAGCAAGCAAGAAAGAAAAATTCAATTCCAATGGAAATGAACTGCGCTTTTTTGCTATTATTATTTTGGTCCTTTCCCAAATATCAGTCCATCAATAAACATGAGAAACAGCTTGTAATTCACAAAGCCTTCGGCAACTCTGTTGTGATAAGGGCAAATTGGTCTGGCTCTACAAATGCTGGAGATGGGAATAAGTTCAGTGGTTTGGACCAATTTGAATGGCTGGAAATCACAGAAGTCCCTGAAGCTGCAGCACACGGGGCTGTACAGCTGGCAGCAGCTTGTCATCTGCAGGCAGAAAGCGACAGGAATATTACAAATTTCCTGCCCAGAGTGAACTATTTCAATCACCTGTAACGACTTCCCTTGTCAAATAGAAGTGGCAGAAAACCTCTAACTACTGAAGATTTTTTTTTTCCCTGTCCCTTCCCTTCGCCTCTTTTCAAATAACAGCCACCTGCCAGGAACTAAAACTTTGATTTCAAAATATCAGAGTGTAGTGATTCTTGAACACAAATTTCATAAAAGGAATGGCAATGCAATGGAGCACTAAGGAGAATACCATGTATAATCTAACAGATACCACAGCAGATGAGATTGTGTGATCTTCTTCAGATAAAAATAGATAGTCTTAATTAAGGAACCAGATTTTTCCTGCAACCAAATGCTATTTAAAAGAATTTACCCCATCATTTTGCGCTAATTCGTATTGCTGACCTTGTGTTTTGTATTTTGTTGCAAATCAGAACTTTCACTGAGAAACAGTCTTGACCATTCCTTCAAAGTGCATGATTTCTGCCCACGAGGAATGAAATAATAAAATCAAGGAGGAAAGGCAGTGTGGTGCCTTACAGTTTTACAAGGAAAGGTAATTATCACATAGCTTAGAACGTATTTATTCCAAAATGTTTCCTATCAGTTTTGCAGCCATCGTATTTGTACTTACTAAAAAAGTTGATTGTTTTGATGAATTTGCTGTAACATGTTCTAAAAAATTTTTTTTTTCCCCTTTCTTTCTACCACAGGAGAAACCACTTTACCACTTGAAAATTGTACTTATGCACATGCTTATTAGTTCTATAAATTAAACCAGCATTTCTTGCCATGCAGTTCATCGTAGTTCAGGCTGCTGAATTTGAACATGTCCAGAGCAACATACACAACATATCTCTGCTGTACTTCTCTAGAACATCCCTGTGAAGCTTTTCTGATAATTTTTCTTTCAAAATAAGTAACAGCAAATCACCAAATCAGTTTAAATTAGAAGCATTTGGGCAGGTACCCACAGTATGATTTAAAGTCAGGGGAGGATTCTGCAGAGGACAGGGCAGTGGACACAGTTTCCCACTGATTTCTTAATCTGATGATTGTTAAAGTCAGATCAAAATCTTCAATATCTGCACAGAAAATTTTTTTTCAAGGGTAGTATTGTTTCGCTTTTTGATTGGTTTTTTTTTGTGTGAGTGTATATCTTGCATTTTATTCTTTCTTCTTGACTCTCAAACTGTGAGTGATAAAACATCATTCTGACAGGTGATTTACAAAAAAGTCAGATCTCTTGTTTAGGTCAGTTAGGGCATAACTCAATGGGGAAGACCTGCCAAGGGAATCTTTGCTTCTCTACAAGTGTTTGAGTACTCAGGATGGAAAATTAATCTGAGATGAGATGCAATTTTTATGCACAGTAGAACTGATGGCAAACCTTTGACTTTATTACTTTCACAGTAAATATTATTTTCTATTATCTCTTTTTCATATGCTTTTGCACTCCTTTGTATCTGTTTTTATCCCATTTTCTCCTTTCTTTCTCTTTTCTGTGCCCCTTTCCTTCTTCTTCTTCTTCTGTTTTCTCATATAATTGCATGCTCCTTATCCTCCCTTCAAATGCTGGCACTGGACTTCCCCAGAGATAAATCAACACTTTCCACTCATTCCAGGTTTTTTTGACTGCTGAGTGTAGTGCTAGGAAAGGGGAGGATTACAGCCAGTGCCAGTTTGGCACTGTGAGGCAGGGAAGTCTGGCACCAGCATTATTATACGTTCAAAGATTGCAGCAGTGTGGTCTCCTGTCTCCGGATTTTCTTTTCCTTTTCTTTGTAGAATTCTATACAGTTGAAAGCTTTTTTTTTTTTTTTTGGCAACCCAGCTGAAGATTTTTTTCGCTTATAAGGTTTTGGAAGCTTATTCTTCCTAACAAAGCATTTGTAATTCACAGTTAGAGAAAAATTATGGCATAAACCCCCTAAAAATTCCACCTTAAATCTAGCCTGATTTGAACTTTTTGAGTATATGATGTTCTGAAGCACTTTTTTAAGAGAATACACTCACAGTTTTTTACCCTCTTGCAAGCTGATGCTCTGCTATTATCATCCACACCTCAGAAATGCCCAGATAATATGAAATGGCCTTTCCAGGCTGGGCATTATACAAACATGTAGAGACAGGCAGTTCCAGGCCTAAAGCATTCACAATCTAAATTGATGGTGAGAGAGGGAAAAATAATTCAAAGCACTTAGATAAATAGCATTAGGCCAGTAAGAGATAGGAAAATGTATTAATAACACCCTCAAAAGCAGTGTGGTTCAGTTGATCAAATCATCTGACAACTTTTGCGCAGGTTAATGACACTGAGAAAACATTAGAAGAAAAAAAAGTTGTCCCTTGTGGTGGTTCAAAATTGTCCACAGATGGGAAAAAATGAAATATGAAAAGGAAAGTCTTGAGAGAGTTGTAGCACCCAAAGTCTTGGGGTTTTTTTTGGTCTTTATTCAAACAAATCTTCTAAATTTTGATAATATTCTGCCATCACTAGCCTTTGTTGGGAGATTTACTACAGCTATAAATGGAAAGTGAGACCAAACTAAACAGTGTCTGATCAGCTTTAACTGTTCAACACCATTATCAAGTTCCTGTGCTCTGACAAATACCATATAAATACTCTCACATGTGACACACAAACCTCTAAGAAAAGAAATGAAATCATGCTCACCCTAGATCACAAATGACAAGTGAGAGGATGCACTTGGAGGCTCAGGTAAAGTAGCAAAAATGCACAACCTTTAAATTATGAAAAGATCAGAAAACATTGCTGGAAAACAACACTAATAATGCTTCCTCTTGAGGGGAAAAAAGGCAAAACAAGGAGCTGTTTATAATACAGACAAGCAGGGAGCTGCAGCAAACAGATATCTCTGGTGGAAGACAGTAAAGATAAGTAAAACTCTCTGCTCTTATATAATAAACTTTATTCACCTGTTTGATCTAAGACACTAATTCTTTCCTTTGAATAATCAACATTACTGACTACAGCTGGTATATGTTATAAAATGCATTTAATTAATTTTCCTGGCTATTTGTATCAAAGCTAAGGCTTGTAAAGCTGGGAGTTTTTTTTGTGAACAGCTGAGGCAAAACCCCAAAGATCAGGGTGCAATGAAATCAGAAGAATGATTCTTTTATATTTCTCCAGGTTTTTGGTGTTAGTGGAGGAAAAGAAATGCCATTTGCTGATATTGGTGACTTTTCTGTCGACCTTTGAGCCTAGGAAAATTCAGCAGAACTTCACAACCTTCAGGATACACAGTCTCACTCAGCCTCCTCCAAATATAGTTGATCTTCTTTAAAAACAAACAGATCATTTTTATCAGAAATTGAATATGTCAACATCTTGTTGCCTCCAATGATTTTTGTGGTGTGGTTTTGCTTATTACAAGCATCATGTAGAGTTTGGGTGAAAACTTCAGTGACTGGCAGGCTCAGCTGCTGACAACTGCTTCTAGTGCTTGTAAGTCATCAAAAAAAGGTGATGTCTGTGGATTAAAGCACCAGGGGAGATGGAATAATAAGGATGTTATGAATTCTACGTCCTGGTGTACTTTAGTAGCAGTTAGTAAAGTCTTCAAACTCTAGGAATAACTTGGCACCTTTTCAAACAGACCTTTTGCAGACT
This sequence comes from Chiroxiphia lanceolata, assembly GCF_009829145.1. Taxonomy (NCBI): domain Eukaryota; kingdom Metazoa; phylum Chordata; class Aves; order Passeriformes; family Pipridae; genus Chiroxiphia; species Chiroxiphia lanceolata. Next base: position 6,175,501 of record NC_045651.1, read on the forward strand.
TAGGGCACTGCCAGAGGCAGAGATGGCTCAGGGCCTGTTTCATGTGGTGTCACTTGTGTCCCTCTCCAAAGGGTGCCCTGCATTAACACACTCCCACTGCATGGGGTCCTTTCCAACGGCAGCCAGATCTCAGAAAAGCAAACAATCAGACTTGGCTTTTTGGTAACAAATTCTAGAGCTGATGGTACAGAACAAAAACATGAAAAGACACTGATTTCTGTCCTAGCTTTGATCAGCCACAGCAGATCCAGGTAACAGTGGGAAAAGTTAGTTTTACCTTCATATACAAGAAACAGCTATGAAGTTGAAAGTGTAGTTAAAATAAAGATGTTTCACATCTAGCAATATATTAGCACCTTTAAATAATCTTTTCCTTCAAAAGAATAGCTGCTTTTACATAACAGAAGTGGGTTCCTTGCAAAGAAAATTAAGGAAGTTTGACTGAGAGGAATCTTCTTTGAAAGCGAAACAATGAGAGAGAATGTTTCTGAGACAGAAAAAAAGCTGTAACAAAGCAGATGAACATGGGTATAATAAGCAAACGATGCTTCACGAACCATCACTGCCAATCCTTATAATTCATTAATTTTCTGATTGCACCTGCATTTTGCAGCACTCTCAGACAGTCTTCTAGAGTAACATGCAAAGAAAACAGCTCTAATGATCACTTGATTACTTCACAACACTCAAACCCTTAAACACAGACTAGAAGAAAAGCAAACCCAACCTCCTGGTGTTTTTTTGACCTGGTGTTTGATGCTTCCTGCATCAAGAAAGTACAAACATTTCTCCTAAAGGGAAAGATGTGGCAAGATTTTTAAAAAATTTTTAAGGGTTTCTTTCTTTCTTTTCCTAATGAGGTGTTATAAAATCAGCCTAACTGCTAACTTAGATCCAGTTCTTTACCTTAGGGTGTATCACACTTTCCTTATGGACTTATCTTTGATTTCATAAGTTCGCTTGTTTACATTCAACATGTTACCCCTCAAAGGAGAAATTCAGAAGGCTAAAACCCAAAGGGAAGAAAGCTGAAGGTAAACAATGTTCTCATAGACTGTATGCTTTCAGTAAGAATGTTTTGGGTGCTGACATTCCTCTCAACATGAGGAAGAGAAGACTTCATAGTTTTAGTACTTTACAAGTGTCTTGTTTGGGTTTCTTACACATTTTGCAGTTCAGTGTCTCACTGCACTCTGTGTGAGGGGCTGCTTCTTCATCCTGATGCTGCAGACCTGCACAGACCTGACCTGCAGCAATGTGCTAAACTCTCAAGCTGATCCACTGTAAGTATAGATTGCCGTAAAAGTATGATTACCTTGGAGATAAAATGATGATTTCATTTGAAATTTGATCTATATTTTTTGCCACGTAAAATAGTGAGATCACTAGTCTAAATTACAAAAAAAATTCTTAGTTCTCAGATCTGTACAAACAACAGTTATCATTATATCAGTCCCTTAAGGAAATAAGCTTTATCTCCTTGAAAGAAATTAATAAGGGGCAGATATTCCTGTTCTTGGAAGTGAATGAACTTTTCCCTCAAGGCCATAGCAGAGGTCTTCCAGTCATAGAAGTGTTCCACTGAACCACTACACCAACCAGCCTACACACTATCTTCGACATGGCAAGAATATTCTGTTCACTCTCTCACTATTTCTCAGTCTCAGATACTGTGTGCATAACCTACCAGAAATAAACCCTTTCACCTCACTGTATATGATAAAAACCTTTGATGAAGAAAGAACATTTGCTAGGCAGTACAGGAACTCACTGGCAAATTCTTAGTTTTTCTTGAAAAGCTATTAGTTTGAAAAAGAAATGTAACTACTGATAAAGAGGTTCATACTGGTTACAAACGAGTAGTCAGAATCCCTAAGCATCTTACACCCCTTTTTAAATGAAAGACTATAAAATGCTGCTAAGTGGTAACAAATTCCTCTTACTTGTATGTCTATCTGGCTTCTTGAAGGTGCTTTTTGCCTAAGCGAATAATCTTATATTTTTGGTGAAACTACTTGTAAGGAAAGACAATCATTGATGCAAGCACAGCCAAAATGATCTGGCCTGTCATATCACATGAAATCCAAGAAAACAAATTTAGCAATTTCTGAAAATGTTTTATTTTTCCCTCTCCAGGGTTCCAGGGAGAATGACTGTTCCTTCCTAATCCACTGCTGAGAAGATATGCTATTTGCAAGGCATAGCGTTTCTTTCAGGTATGAGTAAAAGATCTAATTTGCTCAGTATGTAATTTTGTAACACATTTTCTCTTGATAGAAACCCTTTTTTCTTTATATCCCAACATATGTCTCTGTTGGGACTGTTCCACAACTGTTACTGTTGTTAATGCTGGTGGTGTGATGAGGATGGCACAAAGCATCAGGTGACACCACCTCATTTTAGCCAATCTAAGATATAGATTCCACAGATGACCTTTATGAGCCATTTGTCCCTCATTAGACTAAATAATTTCAAAAAAATAACCTTGATTTTTGATAATGAACTGTCCATTTTGTTTTTTCTGAGTAACTTATACTATAAACTATAAAAGTAACAGGCAGACAGTAATATCAGATTTACTGTGATCTAAATATGTGTTTTACACTATACAGGCAAGTTCAAATGTTGTCCATTTATAGAGATATTAATACATTTTGCAGAGACAAAATATCCTACAAAAGTTCTCATTCCTTAACATTATTGTTAACACTATCACTAACATTGCTCAGCATATAGTAGGTATCTAGTCCCAATTTTTCCATAACAGCAATTTAGGAACTAGTTTGCCAGTGAGTTCCTGTGCTGTCTAGCAAATGTTCTTTCTTCATCAAAGGTTTTTATCATATACAGTGAGGTGAAAGGGTTTATTTCTCGTAGGTTATGCATACAGTGTCTGAGACTGAAGTATGAAGAGCTAAGACTTTGGATATGTACAGAAAGACAAAAGGAAGCCATGGTTATTCTGACTTCTATTTTTTGTTTTCTAGAATAGCATTCTGCTACTAACACTAACACTGGACCCCACTGGATCTCTCTTGCCCCCATATGCCTGGGTGATCCTGTTAGAAACAGCAATTTGGGTAACATACTACACATATTGCCTTTCTTCCTTATGCCTCAAGTAATCAGAAAATCCACTAATGCAAAGTTTTGGTCACCTGATTGCTGCTCATGGGATACTGTCAACACTTTGGTGCAAAACAACAAAGAATGCGCATGTGAAATACTTCAAACAAGAAACAAGGCATCTTAGAGGTCGAATTTGAGTGGGAGAAAGCTTCAGCATTTATCTATACCAAGATAATTAAATGCAGGCAGCTGCATAATGAGACAATAACGTGAAAGTAAAAAGCACAACAAAGAGCAGAAGTTGATCACAAGGCCAGGTGGATACTGCAGACTGAAAAACCAGTGCCAGGATTCCCCATTGCCTTTTAACTGGAAGCTGCCCAAGGCTGGAAACAAGAAGCCATTCATCCCATGCATAATGTATATCGCTTTGTTACCTGTTTTATTTAATCAGGAAACAAATCAATGTGACCCATATGACTGGATTGGTCTGAGGTCTTACTTATTATTACTGCCTGTACACTTGCAAAAAATTGTGTCACAAGGGGTTTTGACCCAAACCCAGTACCTTTTCCTGGCCAGTACATGCTTAGATATTTTATTTACAGCTACAGAATGCATCAGTCTACACGACAAGCACACACAAACAAGAACACATTGCACTGTCAAATATCTGTTTGCAGAGATAATACGGTAGAAATCTTTTGAAAACGTAGCATTTCTAGTGTTTTCTCTAACAAACCACCACCCACCAAAAGGGAGTAGCACATCTTAAAGGAAGCAGTCTCTGGAATGCTGAATAACTCAGCACTCAGGAGAACGGCGTTTTGTTTCTTCTGTGCATCTTAACCTCTGCTCTGCAGGGAATATTCTCTAGGACGGCATCTAAAGAAAGCATATTAGGCTCTATGCTAATCAGTTCTGAGCCTTTCAAGTAACTGCTGCTGATTGTATCAAAAATGTGCCAAGAGAAACAAACTGAGAATGCAAAATCTATTTGAATTTTCTTTTGAAGCTACAAGTAAAAACTCCTGGCAGCACCAGCGCTTTCAGCAGTGTAAGATTTTCATACTTTATGCACTTCAAAGTGCAGATGAGGATTATGACCTTATATATTGTATATGCACCTATATTTTATTTATACTGCATCTGTGCAATCAGGAGAAAAGATATTTCCATGACCTTCTACCAGCAAGAAACCTAACAAGACTATGCAGACCTATTGAAAATTCACAGTTAATTAAAGGTTAAAAGGAACTTGCCAATTAGTATGAAAGATAATTGTCCTCCTTTGGCTACCTGATTATGTTTTCCTTTGAATACACTGAAGTGTATGTTGTCATGCTGTTGGTAAATGTAATCATAAAGCACTCACAGTACATCCTGGCTCTCAAAATACTTGGCCTCAGAAACCAAAATTCTGTGTGAAGTTCATAATTATCCTTTCATTATGCATGTGAACATCTTTATATAGTTGTGGGGGAAAAATATCAGTAACACAGTAAAGGTAAGCAAGGCTTAGAACCCACAGAAACAGGAGTTGTATCACTGCATTTTATTCCTAAAAACACAAGGGGAAAAAAAAACCACCGAGGCTACAGCTGTGAAATCCAAAAAGATAAGAAATATAAAATATCTAGTAGACCTTTTCTAACAATAATTGTGATCTTTTCCTGAACTGCTAATTGTGTTATCAAAAGCAATCCATAGTGCTTCAGATTCAGGATGCAAATAGCACAGAGCTGGTTTGTGTCCTGCTCATTTCATTTACTAGCTCATGGACAACAAAGCCAAGAAGTGCTTGCTCTCTCTGTCTCTCCCCCCAAAACAAAACAAACCAGAAAATCCCAAAACACACCCCCAAATTCCAAACAAAGAATGAATTAATGTATTTTGCTGAGCTCAGCCAACAATCCAGTAAATAGAAAAATCACTGTGTTTTACCTTTAGTTGTGATCATAAGCTATCTATAAAAGACTTCAATTATCAGGACTGTGTCTTACTTCAAAATTAACTGACTAATTACTTAAGGAAGTTTATCTTAATTTAATGATAAGAAAAATGTTAAGGATGATATATTGTTGACATACCATAGCTGGTTATTTGTGGTATTAGAGAAAAATACATGTTATTGTTCCTATCAATGATTACAGGTTTATAATTTACAAATCTGTGGCTGTAAAGAGAAATTTCTCTAGTTCCAAATGAACCTTCTCTTGCAAAGACTACCTGATTGCTCTTTTTCTTCTCTCAATTGACTATCTTGAAGTCATTTTATATATTCTCTTTTTCCCCAGGGTTGTTCTCTTCATATATTATTTTTCTTCAAAGTTTCTTAAGTTTTTTCTCTGCACTGCAGTCCCTCTAGTTATTACACACAAAACTACACCAAAAAAAATCCCAGAAAACCCTGCTGGATAAATATAATTGACCCTAGTTATAACATTTATTCTACCTAAGCCTGCTACTCTTGCCTTCTCTCTTTTCCACTGTAAGTTATTTGGGACAGAGATTGTTTGCCAGCACAATCCTGGCCATGCACTGCCAAAACAATTAGTCAATCGTGATTAATCAATCTACTGATATAGATTAATTCTATTCAACTTCTCTATAAAGACAGTTAAAGTTTAAATTCAAGCTTGTAATGCTTAAATATAAAAATAAATTTACTTTTGGCAAAGTTTCTCTCTTCATAGAATTATCTTAGAAGTGTGTCAAGCTTCTGTGATTAATTCTCAAAAAGGACAAGGGCACCCTTTGATCTCTAGACATGATGGCAAATTTGCAGGGGGTTTGCTCAAGTCTGAAATGCTGGAGACAATTGAAATGGAGACAACTGAATCTCCTTCCTGACATTTATGAGTCTCTTGGTACTTAAGACAATTCTTCAATTTTTGCAACTACACTTGCTGCTATAATACATATGTATGTATTCCAGTAATGTGACAAAGACACTATGAATTATTTCTCATCATATTCAAGAAGAACTGGCACTTAGTTTATGTTATAAGAATTGTGAATACTGGCACAAATAACTTCTCAGTTATGTTCATCAGGAGAATTGGCTTGGTATGGAATGAGAATGAAAACAGGACATAAGCTACAGTAAACAACTTTCACATGCTGTTTAACCACTACTATATTAATCTTATATAAATTACTCTCAGAGCTCCTGCAGTTCTGCACAATGCATTTCCAATCAGTACTCTGGTTATTTCTTTTTCTTTTTTTTGTATTCCCAGAACTTTGAAGTCAGTAAGAATTATGCAAAAAGATTTGGAGATAGATTTCTTTTTCTTCTTTAGTTGCTTTGCTTAATATCCACAGAGAAAAGGATATTTGGCTTCTCCGTCCTTCACATGTTGTGAGAACAAAAATGTGTTTGTCTCAAAGTGAGGAAAATAAATTACCAGAGGTATTTTCAAAAGCTATATATACAATCCACTGGCTGATGTGTGATTACAGGTAGCTAAAATTTCTTGTTTACTCTCACATTTTAAATGTTTCATGATGCTCATGCCTTCCAAAAACTAAATGCTATACTGTGTAACATAAATACTATTAGTTGTCATGATAACTTTCAGTTGAGTAAGAAATTCTAGTAGAGATTATTCTTGCCACTAATGAGTGATTCTTCTAAAAAATAAATTTTTGCCTTCTTACTGATACTGTGAAACTGAAACACTAAAGATTCAAACCAATCACTTATTCTTTTAAACAAAAACACATATTGACTCACTGGTCAGTGCTGCAGTGGGCTGATGTTACCTTTGAAATATCTGCATGAGCTACTTAGAAATGGCTCGACAAATGTTCAATAGTAATTTCAGGGTTTCTTTTGTTTTGTCACTGCCGTTTGCTGAACTTCTCTTCTTCTCAAATTATCCTATTATCTGAAAGGAAAATTGTTTTCTGTCATTATCCTGCCTGCCAACATTTAGCCCTTGCAGAAAGCAGCATTTCATTGAGGATGCTCACGCCAACTCTTTTTCAGTTTTACCAGTGAAGCACCATCATGATGGTCAGCATTCTGGATGTAATAGAGGTTGGGAAAAATGGAAGAGATGTCAATAAATTCACTAATTAACTTCCTTTTCATTATGAATGTAGACTACCATTTTATAAATACCAAAGAAGCCTCCAAAATTTCACAAGAAAGCATGGAAAGAAAATGAAAAACTTATGACAGGGACACCTCTTGCCAAAACCTTTACCTTTTCCTTCACTGAACTTTTATGTCTTTTCAAATTAAATTCCTGTCCAGACAAACAGGTCAGGGTAAATAAATCAACTGTTTTCTTTATACAGAACACCTAAGGATATATTGCAAATTAAAACCAAGCCAGTACTTACAATTTACAGTTTGCTGGTGGCTGAGCACTCAGAATACATGGAAAGAAACTGAAAGAGAGCTTTGCAAACTGAGTAGTATTAGGGAAATATGTTTTATTTCTAACTGATTAAGTAAAAAGAAAGGTTCATCTTTATATCATTATCATGCTGAAAAAGTGACATTTTGAACAAAAATTAGTTCCTAAGTATCAATTGAAAAATGCTACAGTGATCTGACTGACACAGGGCTACCCAGTTATTTACAGCTAGAGCAAGATTTTGAGACAACAGGGCACATATGCACAATTCCTTCTACATAGATAACCTTATAATAAATATTCTGCCATCTGCAAATCCTGCACAACACATCTGACTGTGATTATATCCAGCGTATTTAAATCTAAACTACATCTGGAAGTACTACTATTTTTCCATAATTTATTAATTAGACTTAAAATATATAATAGCACATGTAAGGTACACATATGCTAAAACTATAAACACCCAGTCAAACCATAGGCATGTTTTCTTTAATTAAACAAGAAATGTTTTCAGAATTAGGGAAGAGTTCATAAAGACAAGTTCTTGTTTCAGCTGGGTTTAGATTATCATTCAGAATCTTAATTCAAAATTAGGACAGGACCTGAACATTGTTCAGACTGCACCAAGTTCCTGTGAGTGATTGCAGGATATTGTCTGGATTTAGAAACAATGTGGATTCCTGTGTAGGATTTACTTCATTCTGATTATAATATCAGAATGCCTGTGGCTATCAAATTTTTAAGTATTCTCTCCCAAGAAAAAGTCCATCATTTGGGTAGCTCCATATACAAATTTTCAGAATGGGTTCATATTATTGTCATGGGTAACTTCTAATGAGCAGCAAGAAGTTACTGTGACAGCAGGGCTTCATCCTGCAGGTATTGTGCTCAGCTGCCCACTCTAATTTTGATCAGCTCTTTTACAACAGGGGGCTGTTGTCAATTGTTTTCACTTTTTCCCGTGTGCCAAAGCACACAACTCCCCCAAACATGCTCCTTCAACTCTGCCTGAGGTTGTGAGAGGCATTCCAGGCTCTAAGGACAGTGTCTGTGGCCTTATCACACTGACAGAGGGTTCAACATTCACACATCTTCACAAGCTGCAAGTAGGGGCATATTTCTAGTTAGAGGAGTGATAAGAAACCTGAAGACTTTATTAAAGATGGTCCAAGAGAAAGAGCTCTCCCATCTTTACTGCTGTTGAAAAAGCTGTCTGCATAACCTCTATAAGCCCTCTACTCCTATGGTGTTTCCTTTTCCAGACATACAGCTGTGAAGTTACACCTCTCTGAAATGAAAGCCTTGAAATTTGTTGATGCACGTATGATTTTTGTTCTCATGAGAGGAGAAATAAAACCAGATTCCTTTTTAAGCATCTTTTAAAGTAATTAAGTGATACTGGCAAGGAGAAGCATTGATCATGAAAATTATGTTAAGTATTTAGGTTAGCCAAAAGTAGACTAAATATAAATTTCATAGCCTAAGTAAATCTGCTATCTGTAAAAAGCTACACAAAATTTCTACAGAATATGGCAGTGGAAAAAAATTAAATCAAGCTGTGAAATTTTCTTTTGCTATTTCTGTTTTTAGAATTTATTTAAGAGAAATAGAAGCCTGAATGGAATTAGTAAATCACATCTAACACAACATCCTATGTTAGTTAGAAAAAAAGAAACTAGCTTTATTGAGCCTAAACTTACTCTTAGAGGAAGAAGCCATTCCACCACTTTTTAGTTGAAAAGATTTCAAACCACACTCTAAATTTCAGTTCCATGAAGCAAATGTCTATAAATACTGTGGTGAATAACTTGGAAACGTGTCCCAGGCAGTTTCACTGTTACTTATGTTCTAATGTGTAGACTTTATTAAATGTCCAGAAAGACAAATCAGTCCCAGGATTGTTTAAATCAGTGTTTTATTTATTGACAGACTTTAACAATGTCATGCCTTTGGTATATTTTTAAAGGTTTTTATCATGTGTCTGAACATCATATGTTTGGTAACTCATTAAAATAGCAATAATATTTAATTATCACACAGGTTGTCAGCTAACCAATTTAGTGAAAAATTATAGCTGAACTTCAAATTCAAAGCTCAAATTATCACTAGTGAATAATGTTAACTGGGCATGTTACCACACTTGCTACATTGTGTTGAAAAAGGATTCCAGCCGTAGTGGTTATAAATTAATCATCTCGTTCATCAAATGGAAAATTAATTCATCACTGCATTAATCCCAAATGCAAAGAAGTGGGAAATATACAGCACTTCTGTTAGTAATAATTCTTATAATCTCTAGTCTCAGCTGTCTAGGCACAGTCCAGCTCTAGTCTAAGGATGTGTCCTGTTGTATGTGCTTACAGCTGTGATAATGCATCAAAAACTATAAAAGATGGTAATGGATGTCAAGCCAGAAGACTGACTTGCACTTAAAAAACCCTGTGATGACAAACCTACCAGAAAATAAAAGAAAATATGGTGTCACCAAATGACACACAGAGTAAAAGAGCAGGAGTACAATATTGAGCCCACAATTCTACTCTTAATTTCCGCACAGATGGGTGGCAGCAGTGGCTCCAACAGTGCCACTAGAAAAGGTATTCAGGCTTCTGCTAATAACCAATGCAAAACTCAACTCTGCAGTAGGAGAACACCAACCTTTCCTAGATGGAATCAATTTGGCCGTATCACAGTCACTGTACAGCCCCTCTGCACTCTGTCTTGAGTCTACAGAAGCTTAGGCAGCTTGGACTACTTACATTTGACTTCCATAGAACATTTTCACAGAAGATACACAAAGGTTTCAATGTTATGTCCCCAGGCAGATGGGATTTTGCCTCCTTCTTGCTTTTGTGCCCTTCTAGAAGCGCTCACGGCTTTTCCATGGTTGTTTGAGCATAAAGGGGGGTTGTTTGTTCAGAAACACCACTTGGGAAAAAGAAAGTGTAAGTTCAGCAGCAGAGGAGAAAGAATGGACCTGCTTAAGTAAATTCTGAGAGGTAATTACCCTCTGTGAGAAAACTGTCTGCATAGGAGGCACATAGCAAATATCATATATCCTGCTTTATTAAGTCTTGCCACACTATCTCATATGCCATTCTCATAAGTAAACTGCACATACAGGAAATTGTGAAAAGTTGAGTGTAGAATTGGTTGAAAAACCATACTTTGAGCTCAGTTGTTAAGAGAGATGTGCTGGAAGTAGAATTCAGCAGATCAGTACAAATACTTTTAGTTAGCTGATTCAGAGAACAGAAAGAATGGCTCTTGAAAGCTTTCAGCAAACAGAGAGGAACCACAAAAAGCCCATCTTGTCATACAGAAGGCTCTGACAAACTGCATAAATTATATGAAATATAGTATCTCATATAAAACCAGACTGCAATGATTATGGTTATTCAGACTAAAGATGAGATGAGCATGGAGAAAGAAGATTCTCACCTTCAGATGTGAAACTTGGCCCAGGGAATGTGACCAATCCACCTTCAATGACTGCAGGAGCTATGGTAAATAGTAATGAGCTTAAAATGCAATGAGGGAAATTCAGGTTTATATTAAAAGAAAGAGTTCCTATGATAAGGATAGTTAAGACATGAACCTAATGGATTTTGGAGGCTGTGAAATATCTACTAACGGAGATTTTAAAGGACAAATTAAACAAATATTTGTTGAAATTATCACAGACATAGTTAATCTTGTCTTACCATAGGAAGATGGTGGAGACAACTTCCTGACATTCTTTGCAGTTCTGTTTTCTACATTGCTACAATATATGAAATGGGACTATTGTGCTTTCACTGACTGTCAAGATAGTTGTAGGAATAAGTGTATTAAAGATTTTATGGACATGAGGACCAGATAACAAATTGCCTTTGAAATGCAGGTGTAAGAAACGAAAGACAAAATACACTGAGAACAATTTTCATTATTGTGGGTGATCTTACATGACATGCAATTAAGTGAAAACAGCTGATCGAGAAAGCTGGTGATGCTCTACAATGTCTATCCTAGAATTCATTATAAGAACTTAACATGAGTTTCTTTCTAAATTAAACATCCTGGTTTTATCTCAAATTACACCAAATCACACTTGTGCAGAAACTGCATTTGAGTTTTGAAACTGTAAAAAAAAGCCAAAAAGTCAGTGTGAATTATCAGGGGAAAAAAAAAAGCAATTCCCATTCCCAACAAAACCAAAAAAATTCCTTAATTTTGCATCGTGGAGGAAAGAGGATGAATGTACTGTTATGGGAATGATTCCATTAGAAAGAAAGAGATTGTTTTGTTGCTCAGCTTGGCAAATGAACTGTACATCTACAGTCCCTATTGAGAAGATAAGAACAATTTCTTCTGATGAGAAAAGAATGTAAGTGCTGCCATCTCTGACCACTAATAAAAGCTATTAAGGGAACAGCAGGGGACAAGTATTTGTTTGCTACCGCTGAATGCTGAGCCCGTGTGCCTTCCCTGCAGTGTGTGCACACAGCCCTGCACAGCACACACGGCTGTTCCTGCCAGCAGGGGCTTTCTCTCTGCCTCGTCCACAGCGAAAAATTTATAGGTGGATTTAGATGCCGCTCACCTGTCTTATAAGTAGTTCTGTGATCACCAGAACTAACGAAGCGTGGTGTCCAAAATCAGTACCTCACTCTTGCCAAGCGTGACACAGCACCACGGGGGCACTAACAGGGTGTTTCCACGCACTATTTTTTTTATAAAGGAGATTAAAGACACTTCTAAGGCTAAAATTTCAGTCTTGTAGTAAAAAAAAAAATAAAAAAAAAATAGAGATTTCTGATTTCTTAGCCTTTTTTTACATAATAAACGCACATCTGAATGTAATTGAAATAAACGCATATATTTGGAGCACGTTTAAAAATAAACAAGAAGTGTGTAGAAATAAAACAGCAGAGATAAAAAAGTCACTTAAAGAACGGGACTGGTGGCATGGAGCATCTCTAATAAAATGGCAAAATTAGGATAAGGAAAAAACAGTATTAACAGCAAATATAAAAAATTATCAGCAAATATTTAAATGGAGGAGAGAGGAAACTAATAAAGAGAGCTGAAGAACAGTCTGTCATTGAGGACTGTAACAGAGAAAGTGGAAGAGAAGACTGAAGGTTAAAGCAGCATTTAATTAAAACTATTAATTGAAATTGTATATGATTGCACAGGGAACTGTTATGTCAACAGCTAGTGAATATTAGATTAAATGTACAAATATTTTGGCTTTAATTTTTTATTTTTTAATTTAAGTAAGTTTCTAGCTATAAGGGAATCTGGAAAACACCATTTCTTCTGCCTTCATTACCATAAGGCAAAAAAAAATAAAAATCACAGCCTTCTGACTTTGAAGCCAATCTGAAGTTTGTCAATGGGATATTAACACTTGAGGTTGGCAATACCAGCATTTCTAACTAAGGAAATCCATTAAATAAGATACTAATTTTCCATCTCCTCTTTTGGACATACACATATTTAGTGTTTCAGTAGAAAAAAGTTTAAAACAGGAATTCACATATTAGTTGGACCATTGCAATCTCAAGAACTGATTACATGTTTTATTTCGTAGCTTTTTGAAACAAGCTCACTGAATAACAATTAAGAACAAAAATGCTTGAAGCTGCTTTAATTTTTTAGATGTAAATTATTGTGACACAGGTATGTAACATAAAAAAAAAAAGTAATGAGAGTGAAAATTCATGCTGAGAAGACAAAAAAAGTCCTCCATTAAGTGAACTAATTCCTTGTGAACTGAAGGAGATCTTGCTGGTGAACAGGGGCTGTATGGGATGGATGTAAGAATGAGATTGGAGGGTGCAGCCCATTTTCCAGCACTCACTCTCTGGATGACATTGGACAAGAAACTATCAGGGCAAATTAGTATAATACATCTAATCTTCCCAGACAGCCTCTTTAATAGATCAGAAAGGTATAATACTCCAGGGGAAGTCAGAAGTGACTGAATTAGGTACCAGTTTGAAAGGAAATCCTCTAGTGGGAACCTTTAGTTTTTATTTGACTACCAAGAAAGCCTACAAAGAGGAGCATATTAGGTTAAAGCCATCTTTTGTGAATATCCTCTTCTCTGCTTCTCTCCTGCCATTGTAAAATAGAAATTATATCACCTACCTTCCTTTACAAACTGCTACTATTATAATAAAACTGTTGTTTTAATGTGACACTATTAAAAAAACTATTAAGTTTTCAAGCTTTAACGTCTCTGAGAAGTGCTTCTCAGGTCAGTATTTTTGTCAGAAGGAAAAAAAAAAAGCTTTCATTTCAGAAGATAAGAGACTCAATTTGCAAGTATTCATGTGATCTGCTTTGACTCAATCAAATTTGAGCTCAGTATATCAAGTTTTTGCTAATAGAAAGGGTTATCTGCACTCCAATAGTGTGTGATATAAAAGGTGACTGTTCAGAACTGTTTGTCACACAGCATGAAATAGAAGGAACTGAATACAATGGATTAAACAGGAGAGTAAATTGGGCCAAATAGTTCAGGGAGAAGGGTTGAAGGGAAGATAATGTCACAAAAAATACTACAGGATCAACTGAAAGAAGCAACAGAATGACTTTAAAAGGGTAAAGCAGAAACAGAAGATGAGAAAATTAGGAAATCAAAAGCTACAAAGTCAACTGCTTAAACAAAAGATTAGTAATTTAGGAACTGGCAAGAAAGTAAGAACCAGGAGAGTGAGGGAAGGTTGCAAGTCTGTTCCAAAGCATTCCACCTCATTCAAACAGTGCACAGAGCACCCCTGAAACTCCCACTTTCCATTTAAGCCAGTAAACCAGTGGCAGACTGGTGGTGTACCTATCACTATCAGGGCAAATCATACTTTTCATCTAAATTTCCTCATCTGCACAATGATGTTTATAAAGCTTAATAAATTCACGTAAAGCAGAAAATTCTGAATGTTTTTCTTCTCTGTAAATTAAAGGTAGGAAGGGCCACTAAGTTCATAGAGCACATTATCCATGAAAATATTATCAAGCTTGTTGCAAAATATAAACAGCAGTATTATAAAAGTGTAAACATTATTATTTACAGAATCACAAAATGGTTAAGGTTGGCAGAGACATCTGAGACTCATCATCTCCAATTCCCTCTTCTCAAAGAGGTCACCTAGATTAGTCTGACCAGGGTGGCTCAGGTGGTTTTTGAGTATCTCCAAGGATGGAGACTCCACAACCTGGAGTCCAGGTAGCCTGTCACCCTCACAGTTAAAAAGTTTTTCCTTCTTTTCAGAGGGAACCTCTCATGCTTCAGTTTGTGCCCGCTGCCTTTCATTTTGTCACGTGGCACCATGGAAAACAATCCTGGCTCCACCTTCTTGGCACCATCCCTTTGGTGTGTTCACACATTGCTGACTCACATTCCATGTGGGGAATGGAATCCAAGACAGGTGTTGTCAAATGGCTAAAACTCCAACACATTCCTTCAAAGAGACAATCTGCTTGCAGTTCTGGCTATTCCATCACATCACTGCTTTCTTATATTTAATATGCATGCAAATTCTCTGTGCAATGCTGTATTAAAATATTCCTTGCCCCTTCAAATGCTGAACTGTGCTCATCAATATCAAGGACAATTGCTGGAAAAAGTTAAGTCAAACTGGACAGCATACATCATCTAATAATAAGGTCTAAATATTCTAATTTAGACCTCTGTCCAGGTTTAAGGCAGTATAAAATAAGCTTTTCCTAAACACTTCAGTTACCATGTCATTAAGAGCTAATAGCTAAAATCTGAAGTTAGGTAGAGAACAGCCAAAAAGAGCCCATGAATTGATGCAAAGGGAATCTATAAGGTGAAAATACTGATAACTTGTTTAAATTGAGATGCAGCAATGAAGTATTGCTAGGCTTTAGAAGCCAATTTCTGAAGTAAATAAATCAACACCATTAGCAAACAATGGATGGCTGTATAGAGCTTATTTGCTCACCTAGTTACTGAAGGGAGAAATACCTGCTCACCATTCCCTCTCTTATCTGAGCCTGAGCTAATGTCTGTGTAGTCAATGGAATTCTTTTCATTGACTTCTAAAATGAAATAAAATCTTTTGAAACAAGGGAATAAACTAGTTCCTGGTATTTTCACTATCTGGAATGTTAAAGGAGGATAATATTAAATGAACAAAAAATGATTTGACACTTCTTTCCTGTTGAGAGCAATTTTTGTTCCCTTTAGGACACCCTTATTGTCAGCAAGCTTTTAACTCATTTGTCCAAAATGCTTGAGTAGTATAATTCTACTGCTGCTCCATTCAAATCACTAGGGCTTTACCAGTTCAACTTCATGGAATTCAGTTGAGTTAAACTGGTAAGAAAGTGTTTCAATAAAGTGGTGAATCTTGTCACTTAAACCTCTCAATTTTTGCATCCCTGTTTTCCCTGTTTATGTCTTTTATTTTCTTTGTAGTTTGCCCTTTTTCCCTTCTAAACAATTCTGTTCTGTTCTCACACATTGGATCCTTCCTGGTAGCATTTTCTCTACTCTGAGTTCCAAATGGTAGTGGTATTTGTTTACTCACTTTCTTGGTTTGCAGCCCAATCCTTCTGCATCACTTCTGTTCCCACCAAGGAGGCAGGAAGAGGAGTCATATGGTATTTTTACAGCCATTTGTTACTGCTATGGTGATGACTTCACAGCTCCCTGCACAAGTTGTCACCTGATGGATGGGATTTTGTTGTGGAGTGGGGTTTTTTCCACTCTTCTTATCTTTAAAGACAAGAGATGTGCATATGCATATGCACAGGAGGGTGTACATTATATCAAAACCATGCCAAGGTGTACATTAAAGTACAATATTCTAACAAAACATTTTAGAATTACTTGATTGAAAACTAAGAGAAAACTCCCTAGATGATTTATGATAACAAAAAAAAAATCAGCATAATTAGATTAAATTCACCAAAATATCTTCATTCCAACTTCCTTCCACATGGGAAAATTATTTCAAAGACATTCCAGATTTCTGCAATAGTAAGGTATATTAGAAAGATTATATGAGAATGAATCTGCTTGGAGCACAGCTTCTGTTAACTAAGTGAGTGCCAAGAGATCCATCAACTACTGTTCTGTTACTCTGCTTATTCCACAGCCTCCACAGCAAGTCTACTCTCATACACTTTTAAAAATATCTATGGGTATGAGGAGATAACTAATCTTCTGTAAAACCACCTCTCTGTTTACCAAAAGCACAAAACAGGTAACTTTGGGGAAGAAATATAACTCACTGCAGCTAATGGGGATGTTCAAGTTAATGAAATGTCCTCCACAACACACCCTTCTCTAAGTAAAATGCTTTTAATTAAAAAGAGACGAAAAAGTCTGTATTAACTCTCTGAAGTAACTCAATCTCTTGAGCAGCACCTTACTAAAGAAATAAACTTTAAAAAAACATGATTAGGTGTTGTATGTCAAGCTTCATAGACACGGGCACTTAAAAAGGAAAATACAGGTTGTGGATTGAAGTATAAGCAACAGCTTTACACATTGTCACTGGGGCAACCGGTGCCACAAATTTGTAGAAAAAATTCTAGCTAGGGAGGATCCATTGAATGAGCAGAGGAACCATTGAATGAGCAGAGGAACAGAAAAACATCTCAACTATTACCTGAAAGGATACCTGGAGAACAGGCTTTCCTAGCTGGCCTCTCTCTCAACCACTCCAGAGAGACCCTCTACCAGGACATGAAGGCAAAATGTGTAATGAGCCACTGAAACACCATTAACAAAACCAAGGACAAGGAGGAAATCTTGGAGCTTATTTCTGAAAGTGGGAGCAGAAAGAGGATTTCACCATTTTGTATTTTAGATTCAAGTGGCCCAGATTGCAAAATGTGTGTGGTTGACCTCAATTTTGTGCAGTGCAGCTCCTCAGCTGAGTTTTTCACAAAGCTCTCATGCTGTATCTGCCTCTGAATCAGACTTCATGGCTTGTGAGCTTTTCCACTAATGTAGCATAAGCTCCCTCTTGTCATTGTACAAACACATCAATTTATTTAGGGTCTGTCTTTTAACAGATGAGGGTCCTTTGATCTCTTTTAGCCTTGGCAAAATAACCTCAATACCACCACCGGGGCTGAAGAGTCCTCTTTTTATACATTGCATTTTCCTATTAAGTTTGAGAAACTATAGCCTGGTTGAGCTTGGAAGAATGGTAGCTTTATGCAGCCTTTTAAAAGAACATTTATAAATATATCTTAAAATAATAATCTGGTAGCAGAAAATTCATCCTCAGTGAGAACAGTAATCTGTTCAGTACAGCAAGCTACTAAGTTGGGCATCTGTGAAACTGGTAACAGTGTGAGGAGTATTCAAAGTTCGTTTTCCAAATGATCTCCCACTTTCACACCATAGCCAAAATTGAAGCCTGTGCTTCAGGAATGGTCTTATAATGAAAAATTAGAAAATGTTGAAATACTGGAGTCTGAAAGACATGACAAGCCTCTCTTCCTTATATGAAATGCCTTTAATTGGAAAGAGGTCTTAAAACACACATAGTAACAGGTTAATCAAAATATTATTTTTAATATACTCAATATACTTGATAGTATATTAGGGTTATATTCTGGCTAATTCCTCTATGTGTGAAGAGGTTCTGTCTGGAAATAAGGATTTAAGCACATTCAGGAAATTAACTGTACTTGTCTTGCTGAATAAGAGATATACTTTTTGATGGTAAGTACCTATTTAACTGCTCTTCTGAAGTCTTAGAGCTTAGAAATTCAGAAGTCTTATAAAGAACAGTGATATAGAGCAAGAATAAAATAAAATGGAACAGAGGAGAATATGTGAAAAGACAAAAACCACTTTCAAAAGGCTCTAACAAATCTCTTCTCAACAGAAGTGTGGTTAGCCCCAGATCAGGAACGGTATTTATCTTGATTTTTTTTTTTTTAATATCAAAATGTGTTCAGTGAAATCAAGTGAAAGGTGAGAGAATGTCAGCCTTGTCAGCCATCAATGTAGTATGTAAGCACTGAGCAATTAAAAGACCTGCAATATCTTTCATAAAGATCAAGTAGATCATGCTTTTCCTTAAGCAGAAATAATTACGCTGCTCATTCATTAACTTCTTCATAAATCCTATTAATTTTGAACTACTATATATCCTGGAAATGCAGTTGAGGCTAAATGAACCTCATTACACAGTGTCCATAAAAATGATAATAGGAGTAAGGATAGGAAGTGCAGATGGCAATAATTAATTACTCATCTTCCAGCATCACAAACTTTAAGTCAACAGTTCTATCTTAAAATAAAACTATTTTGTTTGCTAGAAACCTTTTACTACAGTCCACATGCATTCGTGGTAGGTTCTTTTTAATGTAATTTTTTTAATGGTGGAGATAAACATGAACTGATTTTTATCTATGTTTTTGATAAATGAATGTCTCAGCAAAATTTTACAGCTAAAAAGGTTATTTACTTAAGGGAGATTTCTTTATGTGGAAAGGTCAGATTTTTTTTTAGATTGCTGTGAAATTGCTTCTGCCTTTTAGGAAATCTTCTAAGACGGCTCCTCTCCTTGTAGTGTTGACAAGGACACAGGAAGGATGGGGCCTGAAGAAATCAAATGAACAGCATAAAATCCTGGCTGGAATCTTCTGCTGCCACAGTTTGTGGGGTTTTGAAATTCTGTCAAAATGTTGAACAATACGAGAAGAGAGAGAGGACTTCTGAGCAAAAATCAATAGCCGAGTCTTTTGAACCGCCCATGTACAAAGTTCTAATGAAAATGTCCTTGAGGGAAGTTTTAATAGTGGACTTTGAGCCCAGCTCCTCCACTGCCCTGATAGCTTTGTACAGCATTTGAAGTTTGCAAAGGTACCAATCCACTAAAGTTTGGCTCCCACAGCTGAGGCTGGAGATGCCACCGAGGGATCTCAGGAACAGCAGCTCTGCCACCGAACACTGCACAGAATTCTGTACATGTTATTTGCACTGTGTCAGGTTTTAGCCAGAGGGTACAATTTACTTCAAGGGAGTTTGTAAGTCTTTAAATAGCACCTCTCCATGTACAAACTAATAACTGATCAGATGCTCAGTGCACTACAAAAAGTGCTCTGCTCCGACTAAAGGGATTTTACTTAATATACTGTAAATAGAAGGAAGTTTTAAATAAATACAATTTATAAAATGTTAAATAAGGTTTGGATATAATATCCCATTAACTGGGATTACATTTCTTTGTATCTGTGTGAGCCTGATAAAAAATGCAAAACATTCAGTACTGCATCAAGGTCATTCTGGGAGAACTGCCACACACATTAAACTGAGGTTAAAATGGTTGGTAAGTGAGGGTTATACAGTAATTGCACTGCTGCTCCCCTAAAACACAAAATGCATACATTTACTGTCCCTTTGGAGCATTTTTCCCCCTCCATGCCATTGAGAATTCATATGTATTCACTCTCAATTATAGTTAGTCTTATTAGAATAAAACCTTTTGGTATTAACATATAAGGCATCTGGCACAAGCACAGGAAATGTTTCAATTATCTGAAGATGTTAATTAAAAACACCCCAAAATGATAATGCCTTTTTCATTACATGATGTATTTTCTATATAGCCTATATATCATAATAAAGACATATCACAAAGTCAGCGTAGACATTCCCACAGAGACAGGGAAACAGCATTTTAAAATTTCTTTCGCTTAATAAAAGGGAAGCCTTCGTTGCTTTAATTTTACAGCAGTCTACAGTGTTTTAAAAAAGTGGTTCTTGCAACTTACATCTTTCTAGCACCCAGTGTAATTCAGCAGAGTCCTCCCTGCAGTTCAGCTGACATCCTGCTAACCTGCAGCCTTTGCTGCTGCCCACGAAACCAGAGCCACGACCCAAAGAGTGCTGCTGGTCAAGGTGAGGAGCCCAACTCTCCTGCCCTGGTCAGCTGGAAACTCAGAGAAAGGGATCACTCAGGGTTTCTGATCACCTGGGCATCTTCAATAGGCACAACTCCACCAGGAACCACCCAGATTTCCCTTAAGTCTGTCTACAGTAACACAACTCACCACTTAAAACCACAAAGTTTCAGCTGTGTAGTCCAAAGTACTTTGTTTTCCCTGTTTGTGTGCAGAGGCTGATTTGAGATCTACCAAGTAACTGGGAATTTGCTGTACAAAGACTTTTCCACCTACAGATTGTTTCATATTTTCAGGTGTTAATTTTGGCAATACAAAGACTGATAAAGATACCATACACATCCTCAGCCTTCAAAATAAAGAGAGTACTGTAGCAATAAAATATTTTTCCATTAAATTCATATGATGGCATTAGTAACAAACAGGGACTCTTAAAGCCAGTCCAGTAGATAGAATCAGGGCTAAGGAATATGTTAATAACAACAAAGAAGCATATCAAGAGTTAGTGAAATAAATCACTGTATGTAATTTTGAATGATTTAATTTATGGAAAGCATGCCTATAAATACTACGAAGGTGAGGAGATATGAGAGTTCACACCCATCCTATTTTGTGTAATTGAAAAATATCATCATGAAATCACACACTGCTTAAAAGTTTCCAGACCACAATTTAATGGACGTGCTCATCCCTAGCCTGTGAATAATTCCTGAATGAACATGAACTGAGTGCTTAGAGAACTCTCAAATACCGTGACTTTCACTCTGGAGTTCTGTTAATGACTTTTTTTTTCACTCCATAATGGAGAGGAAGCATAATTCACTGAGCTATTTCGCCTTCTATAAAGCACTTGACTCAATTCTATATCTGACTGAACAGAAAGATGCCAAAGAATTAATCACCACCTGCCTCCCAGTTGAAACTATAAAGGCCAGTCTCCCTTGTTGTGAGGATTCACTTAGCCCTAATTGAAGCAGCACTTAAATATCACAATAGAACAATTCAGCCTAAGAATTCTCTCCCATTCCCATCCTCCTTCTGCCACCCTTCCTCCCCATTAAACTGTTTTCTGCTTCCAATTCGAACAAAACCATGAAGCCTGTAATGGATTTTTATATATGGGTGGAATGCAACTGGTGGAGAGGAGTTGGAAAGAAAATGAGATTTTTGCCATTTTTTTCACTCTGCAAATCTGCTTTCAAAACAAAATGCATATGCATTAATTATTAATATGAAACAATTAAAAATTAGCTATTTTTTAATAAAATTTCTGAAAGTAGAATAATATGGGGAACTACTGGCTTTGAAATAACAGCTGAGGACCACTAAAGAATTACAGTATCACATAGAACAAGTGTAGGCTCAGAAAATTTTAAGTAGAAAACAAAATACCATAGATTACAGAAGATGAGTGAGATTTCATCTGACATGTATTCATTTGAGCTGACCAGATAACTGACTTACTAAGGAAGAAAGGATTGGTTATGGTTCAGTTCCACAAAGTCATGTGTAAGGGTCTGATTGGAACAAAACATCCAAACAGCTGAATGGAAGCATAACATTCATCTTGTGTACATATTTAAACTTCTCATATGAAATATTTCAGAACTAAACTCTAGAGTGCAGTACACAAAATACTGAGATTATTTCAACTGAGTCCTGTAGCCCAAAATATTATATATAATCGGAATTTCTGGGTTTTTTTAATTTTCTGAA
The DNA here is from genome assembly GCF_009829145.1 of Chiroxiphia lanceolata. Classification (NCBI taxonomy): domain Eukaryota; kingdom Metazoa; phylum Chordata; class Aves; order Passeriformes; family Pipridae; genus Chiroxiphia; species Chiroxiphia lanceolata. Next base: position 6,197,544 of record NC_045651.1, read on the forward strand.
AAAACTCCCATAAGCTGTTCTGCCACCATTATAGGAGCAAGGAAACAATAGTCTCTACTATATTTACAATAAAAGCTTGGCAAGGGATGAGAAAATAAGGAAAGAGAAGAAAGGAGGGGAAAGTAAATACTGCTCTACACAACTTGATCCCAGCCCCAACTAAAATGATACTAGCTGTGTTAGTGACATTGCAATTAATTTAATTGCTCATTAAGTGCATCATGTGTTTGTACAGAACTAGAAAATTTACAATCTAATTTAACAAAATCCTACAATGTAAGAGAATAAAATTTTCTTTTGACGTACATACTACACCAGGGAAAATGAAGAGTCGGGTGTCATATGGAATTTCAGCCCCTGTCCATCCTCTCCATTAATAAAATGAGGATCTTATTCTTTCATAAAGATGTCATAAAGAGTGATTAACATTTATGAATTGTTCGGATAGAAAAGGATTAATTAAATAGGGGAGTACATACAAAAGGAAATTCCCTTTTAAGAGAGAGTCGTGTAATGGTGAATCACCCACTGAACAATGAGTTTTGTACATTTAGGAAGACAACAGTTAGTACAGGTAATTCAATATATTATTGCAATGCAATGCAAAGACTAAAATGAGTTAAGATTTTTAATAAAAATTAAATCTGTTCCGGTTTCTTTTAAAACTTTAAGATTTTATCTGAAAATATTTTTTTTCCAAGATACCTATTACTTGTCAACTACTCTTTGTAAAAAATGTTTTGCAATGAAAGCTCTTTCACAACCAGAACACAATCAACCTTAACAAACCACTAAAAGATGTGCTTTTATGTAGAGTTTCCAGTCTCATCATACAGGAGTAGCTAAATTTTCACAACTGGTCCTTCCCAGAATTTGAACTGATCTACACCAAGAAGACTGTGACACACAGATTCTGTTCATGCACGACAAAATTATGGCAATTTTAGCAGGTTCAGATATGTAGGAAGTGATCTAGTTTGAAGAAGTGGCCAGCACCTAGACTGTCCCAGACAGGGAAGCTCTGGATGTCAGTGAACATGTGCTCATGTTCATATGAGAGAAATGATTCAAGTCTGTGGTGGACTATTTTCAACAAGTTATAATGACCTTTTCCTACTAAAAAGTCAATTAATTGGCACAGAATAAAAGTGTCCAAATTAGAGAGACAAGAGTTCATGGAATCTTTCAAGTGAGGAGCTTCGAAACATTAAAAAAGTCTAAAGAAGAAAATAATATCCTGATTTTCTTTCAATTTGTGAAGATTTTTTGTTTCTCCCTAAACTAGACAGATACCTAGAAGCACAAACAGAAAATGAGGTTTTGATAGCCATTAGTGAAATCTGCACCTAATGACAACTGCTGGGTTGCATGATTCCTCTTACAACGAAATTTTAAAATTTGGTCTGATTTCCCATTAACTCTTACTGCACTTAAGAGATTGTTTCAACATCCAAGGGAGGCAAAACGATTCTTTTTTTAATGTATACTACACTGACTTCCCTGATCTCAGCAGACTGAATTGTATTTTTGTAAGGCTCTTCAACAGGCAGCCAAATAAATAGCTTTTTCCCTGCTGCATGGTTTGCTGTTTGCTTAAGCAAAAATCCAATTTCTGGAGAAGACTCCACAAGGGCTAAATTCCCTGCCATTTACAAGTGTCCCATTAGAGTAGCTTTCTATATGGAAATAACATTCCAAGAGAAGGAGAGAAAGAGTAGGTCTGAGGTCCACTGTTCCTGATGTGTTTTATTATTTCTTTTTCATTTGAAGAGCAGAGCTCTGCTCCCATGAGAAAGAGAGCGTAATATCTGAATACAAATGTCTAAAGAAAATGGAGCTTCTTTAAAAGTAAAATCCTCTTTCTGGCTTTTTTTATTGTTTCCCCCCCCTGTTATGCATCAAGGGCAAGGGGAGACCTGACAGCCTCAGACTCAAGCTGTCTTTCCTTGAAAGGTTTTTAATTAGAAATTCAAAGGATAAACTCCTACTGGGGCAGGATATATTAGAAATGTTAGGATTTGGGCTTGATTACTGTTTTCTTTAGTACAAGTTTTCATTTTAAAACAACTGCAATTAGAAGGATGAGGTGAATGAGACCCTGTGCATACAGTGGCAGCAGGAATTATCAGTTCCAAGTGTTATCACATCTCAAAGGGGGGAAGAGGTAAAGTGAAAGTTTTTAATGAAAGTTCACTAAGGTGCATTTAATTTAGATCTAATAGGACAGACATTCCAAACCTGCAGGATTAGAATTGATCACTGAAAGAATGTTTACCAAAATTTAACAGCCACCTAATGAACTCTGACGTTCATCTACTTCATAAGCACAAAGCTCTTGATATCATATAAAATATAAATCATAAATATTATTTGCCCTTTCACCAGTGAGCTTCCTGTGGAGAATCCCATGTAATTTTCTACCTACAAACAGAGTATGAACATAATAAGATCAAATCATGATATCATCATGTTGGCCCATTTTAAGTTATTATTTCTGAACAGCAAAGACCATAACCCATTACATCTTTTGGTATTATTTTCAGTCCTGGAAAGGTTTTCATAAATCTAACCCTTCTTGATCCTGGTCAGTTCAGCTGGTGCCACTTACTCCTGTAAAACTCTTGAGGCCAGCACTCTATGGGACATTATTATACAACTTTGTGAAAGCTAACGCCAGTGCCTAGTGCAGCTGACACAACTATCTGCCCACAGGAACAAGAAAATAAAAATAATTAAAAAACCTCTCCCCAGATAACCCAAACAAACCCCAAAACTCCACAAAAACCTGACGCAGAATCATAGATATTAGTGATTTCTGAATAATTCCATGCATAGCCTCTTGGTCAAGTGCCATGAATTAAGAAGGCCTTTTAGACTTTTAAAAAGAGTGTCCTAACTACATATATGTATGACTAATGACACCACATGGTGAACTTGGTTAACATTATCAGAAGATGAATTCAGAATATCTGCCAAAAACATGCTGTTTGGGTTTGGTTTTTTTTTAAACAATCTTTCCTTGGCTGATTAATAAAGAACTTTTGAAACAATTTAATCTCTCCAGGGATGCGAATGTTAGTTTATATTTTTCAAGGCTGATTACTGAAGAAGTCCTAAAGTAGTTTAATCTGTTCAGGGGTGTTAAGCAAATATGTCAACATTCATTTTACATTTGTGTCTACCACAGCTAAATGAGAAGAATGCTGGAAATAGATTGGAGTGCTCTCTTTGCTCAAGGAAAAAAAAAAGTCAATATGCTTCATATTTTATAGAAGAGGCAAACTCCTTTCTAAGATGAATGTTTTTCAGATTGAAGTTTTCAGTAGCTTTACTGTTCAGATTATGGTCTGGCATTCTGCCATGTAATGATATATAACCTTATAGCTCACTATTATGCAAATAACAATTTGGCTAGGAGAGCTGAGTGCTTAGATTTCCTCTAAGGACCATCATATATTTCAAACTTCTTACAACAAATTATATTTGACATTTAATTTGAACTCAATTTATGTAGAAAAATAATTTTAAAAACCCTCTTGTGTAAATTTCTAATAAGAAATGTGTTACACTTTAATTTTTCATTTTTTTTTTGTATGTAGATATATATGTGCACAGGAGGTTTAATTTGCACAGGCAGGGAATACATCATTATATAGTAAGCCATATATGGAAGGGTATTCTAAACAAGGATTGCTTAGTACAAAGCAAAATATATATGGGAAACAACAGCAAAAATGTTAAAATTCATACATGCATCTCCTACTAATTAATTCTTACAAAATAAAACTGACAAGTACATATGCATTCAACCGTGTTGTACAGGGAATTTAGAGTGGAGGATGGTGTACGAACATAATGAAGTTCAGAAATTGGTAATTAATATGGGAAAGGTCAGTTCTAACCTGCAACTCTTCCTTTCAGATCCCTTAAATTTACCTGGGGGGATCAGTACCACACTTATGGTAGAGATCATTCCATGTTCATTCCAGCCCTACCAAGGCCACCAAGACCAAATTTGGCACAGTTTTTTTCCATACCAATGGCTCAGGCTCTCCATCCAGGAGCTGGTCTGACTGTACATGTAAATATTTACAGCCTGCAAATTCACAAACACTAAACCTGTCCTATTCTTTTCCTATCTCTATGTGTTCAGATAACATGAAGGATTAGATTACTTACTCAGAAGTCTTTATTTCTATTCTTCTGTAGCTTTGCCTCATCTTTATGCTATTATCTTACTTAAACATTTGTTAAGAGCTTTTGTTACCTTGAATGAGTACAGTCAAATGTCCATCATATCATGCCACAATCTCTGAGGTTCCAGGATATTTGACACTGTCTTTAATTAAGTTTATATTAACAAACCTATAGAAGGAAATAATAGAGGGAACAGAATCCCAATGTCACCTAAAAAGTGAGTACATGGTTTCTCAAAAGTGGGATGTGTCTGAAGTCTTCATGAATTTCACAGCAGATCTGACATCGAGAAAACCGCAAAAAACCCCCAACCCACAAACCACAAAAACTGTGTAATTGAGAAGTTTCTTGTAGTTCCATGCCTCTGACATGTCAAAATTAGTCACATATTAATAATCTTTTTACCTTTGGAGCTGATGGGTGTATCTTTAACAACTATTAGAGAAGTTCTCACAAACATTAACTCAAAATACTCTGTTGGATGATAATCCCAGCATTAGAACTAAGCAAATAACTCACAGTGAATAATTTCCTCAATAATTTTTCCTCTTGTTCTACTCACACAATATCTGTGAGGAGAATGCAGCTTGCCTGAGCTGAATAGCTTTTCACTTTTCTTCAGTTTATTTTGGGAAAGACTCTGGAATATTTCAACAACTTGTTATTTTATTTATTTAGATAGTTACTTAAATTTGAATATTGACTTGTGACAGTATTCTACTGGATACATTCAGCTACTGAATCAGCATAAGCCAAAGAGAAGACCTTGTGAATACAGTCATTTAAAAATTTCTACTCTGAGTAAAGTTTCTCCCACCCAGCACATCCTCTCTAGCAGGGGAAGGTAAGGGAAACATCAAAGTCATCTTTCTTATTGTCTCTTGCTTATTCATGCTATTTCTTTTCTCCTGAATATATGAAAAAAAGCCCAATACTGTGTGAGTCTTCTGCTGGGGAAAAAGACTCATATAGACAGAAACAACCCTAAGTCAGAAACAACAGCTAAACAAGTGGTAGTAACATGGTCTGAGAAGGAAAGATGCTTATAAGAAAAAATTCTATATAAAAATTGAAACAAATTCAAAGCAATTTATTAGTAAATGCTTTGAAATGAGTTCATACAAAGTGCTGCTGCTGCTGTAACCCATGGGGTGGCTGCCTGCACAGAAACCAGACACTGTGCTTTTAATTACTCAGTATTAACTCAGATTCAAATGATGAATTATGTTAAGCATGCAGTCAGCAAAAATATTCCTAAGAAGTCTAATTTAAGCAGTTAAGGACATTAGTTAAAAATTCTGCAAAGTTGTGCACAATGTAGTAATGGAATATCAAATTTTCATGCAAGAATCCATTCTAGAAAATGTTTTTTGTGCACATATCTGTTTGTTGCAAGTCAAAAAAAAAAAAACATGAAAAGATAAAAATCCTGGCACCTCTAACATGTACAAACTCAAGATCAAAGTTCCAATTTAAATAAATCATAAATCCTTAGTATTTCTATTTGTATTGTCTTCCATGATGAAAGTTTGCTTACCAAAACAACCAGCAAATTTAACAGATCACTAATTAATAAGAACATATCTTGCAGTGATCTTGCTTTATTAAATATGTGACGTTGTTGGGAATATAATAAGAAAGTGATCTTGAACTAACAAGATGCTCTGACTCCAATTACACAGATCATAAAATACAGACCTTGCTTATGCTTAAGGAGGGTACCTGGGACAAAACTGCATACTTCACATTTGGAAATCAACTTTAAAACATACAGAACTAAAAGGATTAGGTTCTTCTAATCTAAAAATGTGCAATATTTATGGCAGTAATCACAGTATTACAATTTAGTAGTCATAGGCTTTTTTTGATATGCAAATTATTTAGAAAGAACGTTGCCAAAATCAGGCAGTTGACAACTTTGTCCATTACTTTGCAATATGATTTCAATGTCTGTGTTAGTTAAGCATAGTCTGGATCAAAAATGTCAATCTAGTCTACTGACTCACTTGGTATAATAAGATACTAATGTTTTAATGTGATTACATCAGAACTGATGCTAAGCCTATCTACAGCATATTTTCTAATCCTAGAACCACAACAGGATTTGACAAATTTAATTTTCCCTACAAACGATCTAAAACTATCCATTACATTATTTCAAAACCCTGAGACCATGATGTGCTGTATATCCATGTTTGTAACAGAGCAAACCAAAGACTGCAAGCTGGATGACACTGACCTGAGCCTAAAATATTTATCAGTAAGGCAGTCCAAGGATGGAGAAAAGTTACTTTTATTTTTTTTTTGTGAAGTTTTTGCTCGTTTCCAGCAAGGGTTTTGAAAACTCGGAGATGTCAACCAGTTCTATAAATGTGCAGAACAGGTGATTATGATTTCATGGAATCACACACCTTCTCTCCTGTTCTTACATTATACTGGTTCTCATGGGGAAGATGTGGAAATATTTCTAGATAAAGGTACAGATAGCAAGGGACTTGATCTCTGAATACAGCAACATTGTCATTTCAACTTTTATCACTGAACACCTTTATTTATTCACTCCTAAACAGTAAAAGCCATAAGTCATGCTGCTCTGTGAACCTCACAAATATGAGGGTGCTCCCAAAATGTTATGCAAAGTTTTACCTCTACATAAATACGAAGAACAACACAGCAAGTCTTAGACATTCTCCTTTCTGAGATACATTCATACACTCGATATTGCTCCACTCAGGCAGCACAGGAATCAATCTCAAAAAGACAAGTGACTCACCTTCTGATTATGTTACACAGCCCAACAGCTGCTGCTACCACAGCAAACTTAAGAGCCAGTGTCACATTTCTGAGAGCTGCTAATACAACAGGGCTAATTGGCAATTTGGTCAAGCACTAAATAAAAATAAACAAGCAAACACACTCCTTCAATACAGTGATGTGTGGTTATATATATAAAAAAAAGGGAGTGAACTGTTTACCTTCTGGGCATGAGGTTTATCCTAAGACACTTAAAGGAATCCATTAAATCCATTTACTAACCCTTCAGTATCACCATAATGTGCTTCTCTGGGAAAAGAGAAGCAGTCTCACAGCAGAGTGCCTGGAAGGATATCTGCTGTGCTTTGTCAGACTGAGTCTCAACACAAGGAGTTAATGTTATTATCACCATACATGTCTTTTTCAGCAGCTGTATAACAAGGAATTACTTTTTTCTCCTAAATTTTCTTCTACTTTGCTTTCCTTTTTCCCCAGCTCTTCAGACCAAATCTGTATAATTGTAGAAAGAAAAATATCCACAATGGCTTCAGTTGCTTATAGTGTTGCAATATGTTCAATTAAGTTTCTCTTCTTTTGGTTTTATTATTACGTGGAGATGTACACCACTCATTCCTGCTACATAAATGCTTTTAGGAAACATACCAAGACAGTAATAACATCCCTCTTTTACTAAATCAGTTATCACTAATCTCTACATGATCTCATAGCCCGTAAAAAATACTGATTATGAGACTCACCTCTTTCATCCCAAGCAACAGTACCCCAGACTGAGAAAAGACAGTTGGCAGAACAACCTCAAAAAAACCTCCAGAAAAACCTAAAATAATAAGTTAAATAAGTAAAAGAGAAAAAAACCCCAACCTAATATGCAGCACCACTTATATTTTCATGGGGATGCAAAATGGACAGGCACTTATAAGGGGTCAGTAACTCCCTAAGAATTTTTGAAATTTAAATGGACTCTGGTGGTAACTTCCCAGAATTCAGACAGGCTAACTAACATTTTAACTATTTTACAAGGCATTTCTGTGCAAGAATGAACCATGTGGAAATATCCATCATCTCTGATCCCTGGAAAGATTTCTTCAGTCTGATAGTGCTCTTTGCAATGAGAACAACAGACATTTTGGAAATAGGGAAGTCACACAAAGTTGCAGAGCTCAGAAGAAAGAGGAACAGATGGTTTCACTAATGAGTTTTCTAAAACACACACCCTGTCCTTGGTGGACATGGTGCAGGAGCTAAAATGTTCCAGTGATTATTTTCTTAAATAACTAGACCTTTTCTAAACAGATTTACACAGTCAAATTGTGTTAAATTCTAAAAATCAATATGCAAAAGTTCTGGTTTGTTTTGTGTTGGATTTTTTTTTCCCTTCATGCCATGACAATCTCAAGAAAACCACAGGACCGAATTTTCACACTGTTAACAGATCTTCCATAATAATTTATGAAGACCTACTGAACTCATTGATATTAGGCATCAGCAACTAGTTATGATTATTGTCAATAAAGGCAACTTCACCTTTGGGGAGTTGTATTTTTGTTTTAATTTTATTTAATGCATACTGAGAGTAATGCATTCTTGCAAGAAATGGAAACTGCTGCTGTGGTAAATGAGTGTCATGATATGCACTTAGTGACTTCTAGAAAATAATTAATTCTACAGGATTTAACTTCATAAAAACAAATTAATACCATTTTACTCTTACCTTAAATTATTAAAGGGTATTTTTAATTTGCCATTATAATGAACAAATAAGACATTTGAAAGTAATGGAAAACTTTGGAATTAATTATGTGATTTTTTTAATGAGAGCTCCTGAAATTCCTTCTTCATTATAGCATTTTAACATTTGTTGTGTCTCTTTTTTCATGGTACAATATATTATGTGCATTTCTAGGAAAAAAAAAAAAAAAAACAAAAAAACCACAAAAAAAAAAAAAAAGCAAAAAGAAAACTGCCCAAAAAATTAAAACATTGTTGAGCATGCAATCACTATATCTTTCAGTAGATACAGCTGCTTGGAGACAGGTTATTAGTTTTAACCTTTTACTGTAGACTCTTATTATCATATTCTTGCTCAAAGTATGATACTATTCTTTACTGTCTCACTTTAAAAAATGTATTGCATAAACAAATGCAAGAAGACATTGCCATTATTTAGTAACCACTTCTTGCATTGCTTTAGAGATTACCACAGTGCCTTTGAGGTGGAGTAATGACATTCACACCACTGCAAATGGATCAATGACCATTTTGGGAGTGAGTTTAGAGCTGCTCTAACTCGTGTCTCGGTGAAGCCAAGGTTTGCTGTCCAGAGCAGATCCTTCCAGGGTGGAAACACTTGGCCCACCTGTGTTATCTGAGAGGCATTCAGCAATGTCATTGCTCTGAATTCTCCAGGACACTTCCCTACTCACAGGATGTTTTGGCATTGCTACATCAAGTTAAAGAGGATGCTTTTTGCTCAAGAAATTTTAACATTGGTAAACTTGACATGTTTCTCAGGATTTCACTGTAGCAACTGAGTTATAGTCTGTATTATTTCATAACTGAACTTTACTTTTAGATGCACATTTTAGTAAATGTTCACTGTAACAAATGGAGAGAAATACCTGCATCCCTATGTTCAAGTGACACATTTCATGTCTCCCTGTTTAACTGAGCCTCTGTGCTGTGTGACTGATGCTTTTCCCTTTCAATACACTCCCGAAATCTTAAAGGACTCCAATGGATAAACAGTAAATGAATTGTACTAAAGGATGAATGTGAGAAGTTTTACAAATTGCTGAATCATATGGACATCCTTGGATGAATTTGGGGGCTATTTATTGATCAGGAGAACTGCAGGAAAACAGTGAAGGAAAAATGATGCTCTTCTGACTTGGTTGTGTTTTCCTTAACAACACAGTAAAGTTGAACTATTTACATCAGCTATTAAAAAAATATCTTCATAGAGAGCACATTGTAGCATCTCATTGCTTTATGAAGTAGCTTTTGATAGTATCATAATGAAAAATGAAATTTCTTACATTTTTGTTCTTAGCGACAAGTTCTAGCAGACTAAAATAAACTACAGTTCACACTAATGATACTCCAGAAAGAGTATAAAGTTATTGTGCTGGTTTTGGCTGGGGTAGAATTAATTTTCTTCACAATAGCTGTGTTTGGATTTGTGCTGGAAGTGGTTTGATAACAGAGGGATGCTTTAGTTATTGCTGAGCAGTGCTTGCACAGAGTCAAGGTCTTTCCTGGACCTCATCCCCCCCCAGCAGTGAGGAGGCTGAGGGTGCACAAGGAGCTGGGAGGAGACACAGTCAGGACAGTGACCCCCACTGACCACAGGGATATCTCACATGTGTGGAATCATGCTCAGCATATAAACTATGGAACAGAGAAAGGAAACTGGGGGGGAGCGGGTGGGGGATATTCTAAATTATGGTGTTTGCCCCCAAGAAACTCTTGCACGTGATGAAGCCCTGCTTTTCTGGGAATAGCTGACCACCTGCCTGCCCACAGGAATTGGTGAATTAATTCCTTGTTTTGCTTTGCTTGCATGTGGCTTTTGCTTTATCTGTTAAATTGCCTATATCTCAACCCACAAGTGTTCCACTTTTATCCTTCTGTTTCTCCACCCAGGGGAGGATGCTCAAACAGCTCTGTGTGGCTGAGTTGCTGGCTGGGGTTTTAAACCACAACAGTTACTTAAGCTTGCTATTAGTGTTACCCCCACAAATTTTTAAATCCTAGTGACTTCTTTTTCTTAGTTGAACAAATCTAGGACAGGGAGAGAAGCTGTGAAGATCAAATGCCACATTGCACTAACCAGGAAATGATAATGTAATCTCAATGGATATTGCAGTGGATAGACAGAGAGATGTATCTGGTAGCCTGTAGCTGAAAGATACTCAGAAATAAATGAAGAGAAAACTGAAACTCTGAACCAAGTATAAACTGTCCAAGCCAAGACAAAAAGTCATTTGGTTTACAACTCATACATTCTAATAACCACTGTATAAACATTCCCATGGAAAAAAAAATAGAGAGTCACCATTATTTGCTCTCTACAAATAAAGTGATGAAAATTTAAATAGTTAAGTAATACCGCTCTGGTCATAGTCCTTCCAGTTCACAGCTATTGCTAATAACACTGACATCTCCTCTACTATCACTGGTAGTATATTAATATTTATAGCTTACTAAGAAGCATAAAGCTAACAATTGCTTACAGTGCAAGAGACACAGAAAATGCAGTGAACGAAATCTAGTTTTCCTGAACAATAGTCATATATAAAAACACATTTTCAAGTAAGACTGTTCAAGCTGGATGGAACACATATCATTTTAAAAGTCTGCATAACATTTGGGAGGATTCATAATTTATTTCCTTTCAGCTTTGAAGGCAGCAGATCCTTCAACTTTTCCTATGGGAGTGAAGCAGTACCCACAGTAGAGACAGACAAATTACGGATTGCTCATTCTACTTGGACATACACAAATTCATGGGATCATGTTGAGATGTATGTGAGGGTGCTGAAGGATGTGTCCTGATGCCACTGTAAGATTGCTCTCTGTCATCTCTGAAAGGTCATGGCAATCAGTAAAAGTTCCTGGGAGGTTTCTGATGACTGGAAAGCAGAGGCCAGAAAGGTAGATCCCAGCAAGCACAGACCTCTCAGTCTTTTCTTGTTCTGGAGTAAATTATTTGGTTTTACATGAGGATGATAAATATGCCCAGAGAGTTACAGAACATTGCTGAACATGTTCAAGACTCAACTGCACAAGCCCCTGAGCATCCTGATCCAAACACAACTAATGTGACAAAGGGGTCCAGAGGGTCCTACTCAAACTAAATTGTTGTATGATTCTGCAGGGGCAAAGGATCTTAACAAAAAGAGGAAAAAAAAACATTGAAAGAATCCATGCTACTGATCCATCATTTGGCTTTCTTTTGTTTGTTTTTCTTTTCCTCCAAGTCAGTATTATACTAAACCACTAATCTGAGCCTTTATTACTACATAAAAACATTCCTTTTTTCAAATGTAATGAAAAGCTCATTATGACTTTCCAGCTACCAGTGCAAACAGTGTACTAGCCAAACGGTAATTGTGTCGGTCTCCCTTCTAGTCCAATACTGCTCTGAAACTTGTGTCCCTCAAATGATAATTACCTACAAAAAATTAAACGTTGCTGATATGGTCTACTCATCCCACTTGTACATAGAAACAGCAAAGTCTGTCTTCCTGAAATCTATCTCCGTCATGTTGATAAGCTTGCTGCCCATCACACGGCTTGGCATCGATCCCTGCTCAATTACAGATGAACATTAGACCATATTAAAGACAAATAAGGTTTAATTTTAATCACAGACAGCCTGTAAGTCCATGTTCATTATAGATTAAAGAACCAATTATTTTTAAAAGTAAAGATTTAATGAAAGGCCTTACTAATATATAGACACATTGCTCCCTCTGCATTCTAAGGCAGACTCTGCAGTGCTGGTTGAAATTGCTGCAAGCAATCTGAGACAAGGCATGGGGATGCATCTTGGAGAAGAATGTTTTTCCTTCAGATCACAAACACTTTCTCGACGGGTTTCTTTGAAAGACTTTCTCTTTCAAAAGAGTAAAATCACAGACCATTTATAGACAACAAATTAACTCCGTGGCCAGAGTTTTATTGTTACTAAGGCAGAGTAAATGCAAAATAATGCATTGAAGCAGACAGAAATCTCCACATTAATGACACCGAGTCCTGCTGAAATCACTTTATCCCAGATTCAGAAAGGTTGTTAGGAGCCTAATTCTCATTTGAATTCAATGGGAGTTAGGTACCTACACATCTCTGAATCTAGACATTATAGTCTTCCATCTGTAACAACAGGAGTTGGCTTGCATAATTAACTCCAGATCTAGGGCATCAGAATTCTTTTTTCTTACTATTCATTCTTTATTATAAGTTTCCAGTTTCCTCACTTATTGAGGTAGTATAATGTTCGTGAGACTGTGAAATAATAAAAATGTGGCTCTGTAATGTGTTATTAGCTCAGTGAATGTGAAGATAAAAACGTGTATGTTTGGAGAGACATCTACTCACTGGGTAATCAGACAATGCTGTGAATTGCAATTCCATTTGTACAGAGAAAGCACGAGAGGTTATATATATATAGAAAGTTAATATCTCAATTTTTAAGCTATTTTTATATAATGCCATTCTTTTGTGTAGGAATTTACATATACTGTTCAACTCGAAATACTCTAGTGCGGACAAAGTCTCTCCTTCATTTCGAAATTTAAACCTACTTCCTTTAGAAGGGTTAAAATTAAAGCACATTTACCAACAGACATTGTTTTATCAATCTTAAAACTCCCATTCACAGTCAAAAAGAATAAAGCAAAACAAACAGGATTTCTTGTCCATAAAGAACCTGTATTTTATCTGCCCCACTAAGCCTTGAGGAAAAAAGAAAACAGACTCGTTAGGTCTGTAGAATGAGAATCTCAGAAAAGAAATGCAGGTATTTCTGAAACATTTTAAGGATCTCATATCAAAAGGTCACTTAGAATACTTCTGATGATGAATAAAAGAGTGGGAAACCTTCTCATATACTTATACTCAGCCCTTACCGTTTTTATCTTGCTAATTCCTTTTGGTTTGTCCTCACTGATCCCTGAAGGAAAAAGAAATCTCAAGCTTCTCTACACTTGTTAGATATTCACAAAGAGAATATGGGAAACCAGCAGCCAGTGCTATGACGGAAAACAGCAACTCATTAATGCAGGTGCAATGCAAAGATTCAGCTTCAGAAAAAGCAAGTGTGTTTGTTTTCCAGCTGGGATCGTGCCCACTTTTCACACACACAATTAACAGAAACCAGTAAGTGAATCTACAGGCCTAGGGATAACCAGGATTGTACAGAACCAACTCCTTACTGGAATCCTATTCTTTTCATTTTAAAATAATCCTTTAAATATAACAATTTTTAGTTTCTAGGTATACCCACCATATTCTTCCAACATGTTCTGTGGAATATCTTAAAAGGACACATGAAATCAAGACTTTGTTAATCCCTGCACGGAAAAAACTGTGAAAACAAGATAAAACAAGATACATGGCAGAAACTCCTGTCTTAGCATATCTTTCATAGCAATATGTGGATATAAGAAGTACAGGTTTCACTCAAATATTTAGAATATGCAAAGGTACAGATCATTCTCTAGCTGATCTAATATCAGTTCAAGTCAAGACCTGGATTACTGGTCCTACTATGATTTTAAGATCAACACAACTATTTTACTGTATCAACACAAAACATATTGTACATTAAATTTAATATCACTGAATTTTGGAAACTTTCTAATTTATTCTTATCTGTTCTAAGTCAGTGACTTCATTAAGAAGAAATACTTTTACACACAAGAAAATTAGGGAACATATACAGTGTTTTCAAAAGCCACTTTATGTACTTGCTATGCATTCAAAAGTGGAGGCTTGTGTATTGAAAATGTAAGCTGAAAATGTCACCTGCTATATTCCTAGTCTAAAATAACTTATTGTCATGTTTTATTTTTCAGGTTCAAAGGCCTCATCAATATGTTCTAGCATGGCCACATTGTCTACTAACCTTCAGACGTATTTCGTCTCTGGTTTCTAGACTAACCTATTATAAAATGTACCTTTATAGAGGCTGCTGAGTAACTTTCACATTCTGTGCTGTGTTTAGAGATGATCTGAATTAGGGTATTTTGCAAAAGCATTAGTCCTCCCTCCTAATTTGTGTTTGCAGCAGTGACAAATAGGATTTTCAGTTATTAGCTATCACGAAAACTGATACAGCATTTTCTGCAGAGTAATAGATGTCTTCATTCCCCACTGTGACTAATAGCACTGAGACATTTACATGAGATTGCTATTTTCACAGATAGTAATTAGGTGCTTGATTCTGCCATGGCCTTTCAAAAGGTCTTAGATACCTCAGATTCACATAATGGTACATACATAGATATTATTTTGGGAAAATTTTACAAGCACAGTACCGTAATATGCTGAGATATTTATACATGAACTTTCCTTTGAACAATACCTCGACATAAAAACCAGTGCACTTTAAAGTCTGAAATACTTAATAAAATGGCCAGTTTTATAAGCATCATTTTGAAATTAACTGAGTAATTTTGGCTGCATTAATCATACCCCTGAAGGGATGCAATAAATATAAATTTAATCAAATACATTTTTTAGAACGGGCTTCAAGCTAGTGCACGTACAATTTTGATCCAAATATCTAGTCATGAGTATAACATCAGACCTTTAATTATAATTTCTATTATAATTGTTCTATTGAAGAAAATGTAGCCAGTGCACTTACCTGCAATTATGCACACACAGTCTGTGGAAAGAGTAGATAAAGACCCTCCTGTGAACTGCCACTTGCTGAGCTAATTCACCCAGCTGGTTTAATTTCGTTTGCCCTCAGTCTGTCGTTGCAGTGATTACATCTAAATGAAAAGACAAGGAAACACCAAAATGAAAAAAAAAAAAAAATCCTTAGATTTGTTGTTTCAGTTTTCAATTTGACTTTTATTCTGGAACAATCAGAAAGTTGGGGTCACAGAAAGCAGGTTGTAAGATGAAGTGTTTTGAACACTTTGTGATGATAGGCTTTATGAATATCTTACTGAGGGGCTGAAATGTGTGGCCTCATATAACTCATGACAGTGCTCACCTGGTGTTCTGTGACAGGTAACCTGTATTTTTACTCCTAATAAATTGTGATTTATAACCCATGAAGAAAAGTCTTTTTGGGAATATCCAGTGTAACTCTGCTCCTCAAAGTTAAACAGCCCTTTTTAGGCAGCAAAGGTTTCCATGACACTATGATCTGAAGGAATGCACAAATGTTTATTTGAAAGATCCATATGCTAATATATATGTTCCAATATTATATATACATCATCTGCTAATATTTACTGCAACTCTGCATCCACAGTGCACCGTGTGAGCAGCTCTGTTACCAGTGTTAGCTCTGTACAGCAGGGATGTATGGATTCAAAAAGCCCATGTGTCCATCCATGAGAGCTCCTGCTTATGGAAAGGACCTGATCCTGGGGATAACTCAGTCTCTTATATGGCATGTGTATGGAATAGCAGGATACACTTCCACACAGTGCACCATTTAGTAAAACAGATGCTACAAACACACTAAAGCTATTCCAGAAAGGAGGCCCAGGACTCCCCTCCTCCCATCTAATCCTTAATGTAGGTACTTCTCTAGAAAATATCGACTCCTCTCACATCTGATAATGCTTCATATTGCCCAAAACATCATTTAATAAGTTAGACAAACAAATTCAACCAGTAAATGGTCAAAAAACTCTTCCAGTAAATTCCAAGGTACACAGTGCAATGTGTAGGTATAGTGTCAATTGTTTTGTACAAGGAATTTTACATGGAGTCTGCTCCTCCCCCAGAATCTTTCTTGACCTTGAAAACTAAAAAGTTGTTAGCTTAGTCCTCTGGGGAAATAGCAGTAATAAATGACTAGGCTATTAAAAAGTACCATAAATAAATTTCAACCCAAAGCCAACAAACAAAAAACCCTCAAGTCAGCAACAAAAAGGAAGTATTTTCATCATACTAGATAGAGAAATACTGCTATGAAAAGCTTCCCAAAAGGAGACAAAGTACAATTATTCATATGATAAAGAGCTTAATGATAAAAGACATTTTAGAAAGTAAGAATAATGTCTACAACCCGAATAGTACTCTAGTATGTCTGATGCCCAGTACTAATTATGGCAACAACAGTGCTTGCTCACTGCTGCACTTTCAGTATCATTTAACTTCAATGGAATGACCAACACAAAGTTAAATATTACCACGTGTCTTGGAGACAGCAGGTCTTTCCAGTAACCCCCAAAAAAACTATTTAGTCTATCAATTATCCCCTAAAAGCCCCCTAAAAGAAGGGACAGGGTGGTGATTAAGCCATGTATTAATAATTTAATTTATTAATTCAATTGATCAGATACTTAAGCATAAAATAAAGAAAAACTTGAATAATACAAATACATGGGCCTCTCAGGCAAACCAGTGCTCACTGCAAGGACTTTTTTCCATCATAAGACTTCCTATGCATTACTAATTACATCAGGTGCCCATCTTGCTGCCACTAGATACTCAATTCCTATGGGCTGGTTGCTTTCCTGAGGCTACTGATATGTTTATAATAAACATGGACTAACCACAAAGCAATGAGTCCCAACCCTCAGTGATTTTATCTTGGTGATTTTATCTTAGCCAGAAAATGGTAGAAAAAAAAAATCAAATATCTTATTAAAAAAATAACAGAGATGTTTGGCTCATCTCCTGAAAAAAAATGGTTGCAATTAGAAACCAGCTTGATCACGTAGATGTCTGGCTTACACTCCTTTATATTCTTTATATAGGGATTTAAGAAATACAGTGCCATTTACACAAGTTCATTTAAATGATTTGGGCATGGAACTTTTTGCTTTCTGCATTAATTCAAATATTCTTATATGACTACTTTTGATAATGCCATGAATTACATGTAAATCTTGATTGTACAGATTTGAATGTACAGTGCCAGAATTTAGTCTTGTACTGTCACTGCTCATGTAACTTCAGCTTTGGAAACAGAGGCAAAATCCTGTTCTCTTTCCCAAACACTTTCCAAAGCCAAGGCATACCATTGGAAAGCTACAAAGCAAGATTTCATCTTTCCAGACCTTCTCCAAACACATACAGCACAGTGACTTTAATGAAGATGTGTCTATTGTCATAGAAATATTCAATAGGCTTATCTCTTGATTTAGATAATGAACAATATGTACCAGAGCAACAAGATGTCAAGGTAGATTCCTATCAACATTTTATCTTTAAAAATTCAGCACATCAGTGGTGCACATCTCCAACAATATTGATACCTATTTGCCAATATTTAATGACCTTAAATTGAAATCTAGGGATTATGAGGAGGCTAAATTCCTTAAATCTCAATTTTTCAAGACATACACCATGCACATCCATCAACACACATTAGCACATCACTTCAGACACGTCTCAAATGAAGAGCACCAGCTACTGGGATCATCAGAACTCGTGGAGTGAAAACAGCTTTACGGAGCTTTATGGACTCCTTGAGCATGGATGGCATGGTAATGGTCCCTGGCTGGTTTGGGCTTTCCCAACACCACATAACACATCATTCTCCTCTCCACTTCAAGAGAGCAAATACAACCTCAAGAAATGGAGGACACAAAAGATTCATTGCACTGCCTTAGAAATGGTATCCCCTGAAGAGTAATAGTATGAGTTAAAACCACAGACTGTCAATTATGGGGACAATATCCAGCAGCACATCCACCATTACCCACAAAGAAAACACACAGAAACATGATCTTTAGAGGTTTTGGTAGAAAATACAACGTAGTAGCCCACTAAGAAATGTTTAAGCCTCCTTTTCTGTGAAAGCAATAGTCATATTTAAAGAAAATCAGACATAAACAGTAGCTACTGAGGTGGAGAAAGCTCATCGTTATTAGCATTTCTGAATGTTACCAGAGTTAACAAATTCAAATATTATGAGGGAGAACATAGAGGGAAAATGTCTGCTGGCGTGCCTTTTATGACACACAGAGAATAGATCCATAGGATACAAGAGAATATTAGAAATTCAAGGACTGTCAGCACCTGACAATAACATACACAAGGGTGTACAAGAAAAAGTCAAATCAGTACTACATAATAAACATATTTACCTCTCTCGGGCTTAGAGTTATTTTTCTATTGAAAGAGTGGAAAATAACTGAATTCCTGAGATAAGCTGGAAGGTTGGGTCATTTTTCGCTGCAAAATTTGTAACTCAAAGTACTTCACACACACTCCCACCTTTCTTGATTATTTTTTTTGCTGTTCCTGCTTTTGTTTGTTGTTGATAAAAGAAAAGGCTAGCAGTTTATCTACAGCAAGGATTTTACAGCTGTAGCAACACTTGTAGGTCACCGCTTCAGCAAGCCAGGCTGGACACAGTAAACTTGTGAATACCAAAGGCATGGAATCCAGAAATTCCCAGTTTAAAATAAAGTAATAATAAAAAAATAGTAAAGGAAACAAAAGGGGAAAAACTAAGGGAGTGGGCCAAAATTATCATGACAATTCCTTTAGCTACCAGACTATAAATTTTGCAGGAGTAGGAGCTCCACCCTCTTTTGAAACTTTCCACAATACACTGAAAATTTATGAAGATTTAATGGGAGAGAGAGAGAGAGGGAAGCTGACAGAATGCAAAAATAGCTTTTCAGTTTCTAATACCTTCACTTGAGAAGCCTGACAGGCTGTGGTCCATATTCAAGGTTGGCTAGCCAATACAGATTTTGAAAAGAGAGAGTAACTCCCTGTCTTCTAATTAAAAGTTGTGACTGGATTTAGGAGACAATTCAGATCCCTGGGTCCCAAAGCTCATTGCAATCTGGGAAGAAGGCCATTGTGCTTCACTAAGGGGCAGAATAAAAATAAACTCCAGGTCTACTGAATGTATTAAGAGATACTACCAGCAGTATTGAGATGTTCCGGGGCTAGACATTAAATATGTAAATAATGGATACAACATGGATGAGGTTTCCAGTATCTCAGTCCTTTATTTAAGTAGTTTAGTTTTAATTCATTATGGAAATAGAACTTAAATAATGGAGACTTCTTGGTCTAGCCATCAAGGATGAAAGAACTTCTAGAAGCCTAAGTATCACAAATTCCACCTAGAAATGTACACTTTTAATACTGCAAGTGATTAACCTCTCTAGTCATTTATTGAGTGGCATAGGATACTCACAACTCCAGACATTTTACAATTCAGAATTGGATCTTAATCAAAGCAAGCTCTAGATCAAAAAAGAAGTCCTGTGGCTGTGGTTTGCAGGATGACAACTGTTGAAGGAAAAACTTGGTCTTTCCGAAATTTTTATTACAAAAATTCAAAATTGATCTACATGGGACACCATTTAAGGAAACAGCAAAGCTAAACATGTAGATAATCAAGTGAATAAAATCCACTGCGACTGTACAAATTCAGCTTAAACTTAGTTGGCTAATGACCTTCAACAGCACTCTGAACTTGTAAGCTGCAAATGAGGCAAAACAATAGGCATGAGAATTCCTAAGAAGTGTTCTGATTTTTTTTTCCCAACTCAGTCCAGTAACAAGGAGGTGATTCAAATTATTCAGCAGATGGCTCAGATGTAAGAACAGCTTGGTAGAAAGCAGGACAAGGCTACTTAGAGCATTATGCCGCCACCTTTTCTTCTTATTTTCCACATCATTCCCCTCTTCCCTTCCATAGAGTGTATCCAGCCTCTTCATTTCCTCTCGAATATCATCTTCTATCTCAGCAATGCTCTTCTGCAGCAGCGCAGCACAGAATGCAGAATAAGCAAGAGATTTGTGCTAAGCAGGGAGCCAGGAGGGAGTGTTTCCCTCTTGGCAGGTGTGCTACTATTTTCAGTGCTCGCAGGGAAACTGCTCTTTTCTGTATTCTCAGCTGCTCAAGTTAAAGCACCTGTATAAATACCCTGTGACTGTTCATGCAGATTGATGGCCGGGTTTATACAACCGCTACCTAAATTAAAATCATGTGAACACATAAGATTGAAGGCCATGGGTTCCACACCCCTAGTAAGTTTAGACTATAGGGAAGCTAAGTACACAGGGCTTTTGATGCCACAATCTACCATAGTGTGTCCATTGGGAAAACTGAGAGCTCGGGGGCAGAGCTGTGTGGAGAACTGATACAAGATCCAGTCCCTCCTGCAGCTCTTACACTCTCCAGGGCAAGCATTTGCCAGCCTGAGGAGCCCAAGGCTTGCACTGCCCCCCTGGTGCATTAGGACATCTTTAACCTTATCATCCTCTCTGGAACAGGAGCTGCTGACAATTACTCAAATTATCAGTAATCTAAAATAAGACTTCTCTTCCCTGCCCAGTATCGCTCTATCCATTTTGTATTCATCATGACGACTTCTGTGCCTGCAAACCACCAGATATTTGCATTGGATGGATAAGATTATTGACATTCACAAGGTTGCAAATCCGTAACAGAGAACAGGAAACCCATTTTGTCTTGTAATGTAAGTCAAACTCATACAAGCAGCTAATACTATCTTGTTCTGAGCTTCTCTTTTTTTTTTCTTTTGAGCTATAAGGAAAAAAGCCTAAATGTATCTGCCTATGTGAATGAATAACTACTTCTCTATTTCACAAATCATGTACATGGTAGGATATTACCATCCATCTAACACAGAAATATAAATAATGTGAGCCCTGGAACCCACCTATTAATTTCTTTCTTTGCTCATTACAATTTCAAGTGTGATCACTAGTTTTGTTTCTTGTCTAAATTACATCAGGAAAAGGATGGGGATCCTTTATACAAATCCTTTATGTTTAAGATAATCTAAATATATAGCGCTTGAAAAGACTATCTTAGCATAACATAAACAGGGACAAGAATACACCAGGGTCATTTACAACTGTCTTACTTTTTTTTCCCTAATGGAATATACTACAATCATATCTCTGTTGAGCCACTGTGAGATATGCAGTGTTACAAGACCTTTTATTTTTTTTAATTTTTTACTTTTCTTGGTAGACACATTGATGAGATTGTGGTTATAAGTTCCAGCTGAATAAATTCAAGAAAATGTGTGGAGTTTATTTTTTAACTAAAACAATGTTCCATTTCAAAGTCATAAACTTGTTGTTAGTTACCTACGTGTGAACTCGGAGTAATTGCATTGTAATGACTCTGTGTTTATAAGCAGGGAACTGAGAATGTGAACTAGTGAATCACATTAGTGACTTTCTAAAAGGAAAGTTAAAGCAGTATTATTACTGATTATGAGCTTGACCTACACTAACAAATTTTCTAAAGCTGCTTGAAAGGAGCAGTTAGAGCCTAAAATGTCTGCAGCATCATGGAACAGCAATCTGGAGATACAGGAGCAGCCACATATCACCTATTCCCACAGATGCATTTTTGTAGGGGGAATTGATAAGACACAGAAGTTAGCAGAGTAATGACAAGATCTTAAGATTTTTCTGTGCTGCACTCCACCACAGCCACATGTGATACAGTGCCTGAATGCAACTGCAATAATAAAGAACAGCTCACACATAGTTTTAATCCATTCTGATCCTTTGGAATCTAAGGGTCTCAAGGAAGAATAAAAAGACATCTCTTTCTTAATCAAGTTGTTCCTGACTTATTAAGATTGAACTCTTGAGAAATATTTTTCTTTTTGTCTCTTAAAACACATTTGAAAATATCCTTCAACATAACCAAGCCCCTGCAGAAATTTAACAGGGACAGACAAACAAAAGCTGTTGTAATTGGCCCAATGAAATAATCAAGTCCGTAGCTCAGACCAGATATACAACAATATGAAACAGTTTAAAGGTGTTCCAACACAATTCCTTGCAAACCTTCAACCATATATTTAGCAATGTGTTGTTATTTACATTCAATGTTTAAGCTGCAGCCACACTCGCCAGGTCAATGTATAGTTCTGTGCATAATTCAAAAACTTACACAAAAATTTATATATAATAATGCAAAGAGGCCAGTCAACTTTATCTTATTTTACATCAAACAATACGGCTTCCAGCTGTGATTGTATTAGCATATTGATTTTAGGCAAAGAAACTGTGAAAACCGTCATGCAAATGGAAAGAGTTTTGTACCATATTTTTGTAAAAAAACTTCTAGAGAGGGGGCAATCCATACAATGCAAGAATTTGAAGCAGAGATGTTTTAATCATACCATCTGGGCTGTAGAACTAACGAGCAAAACGGTGTTTCTATTAGTGACTCTAACTGTAATTGTTATTTTAATTGGCTGAAATAAACTCTGCTGCCCCCAGGCCAGTCATAACATTATGTTGGTGTGGAGTTGCTTTCCCTTCAGAAGGTAGAAATGCAATGGAAAACTTCCCTAGGAATAACTAAGAAGCTAAAATAGAACAGTTACTAATTTTCATAAAGATTGCCTGTGGGATAAAAACAAAAAAGCCAACTCACCCTAAAATGAAATACAATATAATAAATATCCTGAGTACTAAAACTTTCTGGTATTGGACAACATTTTATTCATGCATCTGGCATGAAAATTCATAGAGAGAGTATGGCCTTGTAACTACTTCCTCTTCTAACCCTTCTGACAAGAATCCCACATAGATGATAATTATAATTAATGTTTTGGGTGATTTAAATTTTATTGGAAAAAGAGGATATTAAAAATAATTTTATAAACTTAGATTTTACAAAGTATCATTGCCAATTCATTAGATGTGTGATATTTAAAAATAAACAGATATCTTAAAATGAGGAGTATCAAAAAATCTGTGCATAACTGACTCAGCAGTTTCACTTCTAATCATTCAATATCAATAATTTGACCATTTTTCCTGTGTCTGCTTACTGACAAATATTTTGACGAGTCCTTTGTACATGAAAACAATCTTGCTTCCACTTTATGTATTCTGCAATGTGCTTCTCCTCAGTCTTTGTTTGCAACAGCAAATATTTTAGTATATATTTAAGCCTGAACCAATATACAGATTTTGAGATCCAGTACGTACAAAGGCAGAATCAAGGTCCCTAAACAGTTCTTTATAGACATATTTACTTAAGTGTATATTTGCACCTGAATCAAGTAATACTGAAGTCTTTATCTGTTAATAAAGGAGTAATTATGGTGCTTATCTCACTTTTCTACACAGAATATATACATAAAACAGTTTTGCTGAAAGGGCTCAGGCCTCCATCTCACACCTCCCAGGATCATCCTAATCCCTGGGTGACAACTTTAGTGATGGATGTTTAATTTGACTGGACTACCAGTCAAATTAAAATTTCCTACTGATCAGAACGACATGATCCTAAAAAATGTGTGAATTCAGACTTTATAACAACAACTGATGTCCTCCCTCTACATAGTCAGGCTTCTTGGGGCATGGACTGAAAGCTATTTCCTCCCCATCTGAACTGGACAGTGTCCAAACAAAGGAAATCTTTAAGACACTGTTCAGCATTTCCAATCAGCCATTCCAAGATGCTCCCCACTCAACAGGGTTGCTGCTGTGTTTTCTCTCCAGTGAAGATTAACTCTCCCCAGAGATTTCTACACTGCCTTAGGTTGTTACATGCAGAGTTCTTTCACATTTCCAGCCTTTAAGTACTCTACCTGTCTAAAGCTGAGTAGCTTGGCCCTGAAAAGAGTTGGGATATATTAATTCTGGGTATGAGTAAATATACCAAAGGAAAAAATATACAAAGTATTTTTGTATGAAAGGCAAAGCAGAACTTGGGTGTTCTTCCTGCTTCTGTATCTAAAGCAATTATTGACACTAACATCTATATTTAACTATGTCCTGGTCTCTTCCTTGGGGACTATGATACTAAAACACATGCAGGATTTTGGTTAACACTGAAAGAAAGCTTGAGTCGACTGACTTACCTGTTGAGAGTAAAAGCTTTTTCTGCAGGGGATTGAAGCTGTATGAGGTCTCCTGCAGACTGAACCCTCCTGAAGGACTTCAGGACTTCCCGCTATTTCATTTGATATCTTCACCTCCCAAAGCTTAATAACAGTGTTTTAAGAGATCAGTAAAGAAACAAAGTTGTTTTTTTTTTAAAAACTGAATAACTTTAGTAATGTCACCTTGCTGCTGATTGTGCTTGCCATATTTTAAGGTGTAGGATAGACAAACTGTGTTTAGGCAACTAATGAAAATGGAAACATAAGATTACATCCAGTGTTGAAACACAGATCTTGCCATCAAGGAAATAAAAGTAGTATTTTACATTTTAAAGAAATGGAGCTTTGAGATAAGTAAGGTTGACTGTCTCCTATGCTATAAAATGCTTCTATAGTAGTTACATTCTCCCTTTATAGCAGTTACAATTTGAAAGTTCAAGCTTTGACAGATTTTTGCAGTCGTGGCCTCAGTTTATGTTTATGTCTCTTGTTTAATGGACTTTACACACACATTTTCACTCCATACTTCCATAAAAAAATCCAAGAGCAAATAAGTTTGGATCTATTGGAAAGACAAGACATACCATTTCTCTGTTTATGAGTAACAGGCAACAAGCCTGACAGTGCAGGGTCTTGTCTGGCCTTGTTTAACTCTGGTAGTAATTGTCTAGCAATTAGGTTGACAATTGTGTAGCAATTAGGTTCCTTGAATTAGTTTTAGTTAGTTTTAATTTACAGTGATGACAGGTGGAGTGACTGAACTAGCATTCCAGCAAAAGTGTGCTGTGGAAGAGGACACAGGCAGCATGAACAGAGGCCCCAGGACATAAATCAGAAGCACAAATCAGAAGGATCAGCCTGGAAGAACAACGTTATTCTATTCCAGTAAGACCAGTTTCAGAGGAAATAAAGTAAACACTGAAAATGGAAAATAAAAAAAATACATAAGGAGACTATATTTTGTGAAAGCAAACCAAATTCACCCTAAAACTGAGAAGGAGGAGGAAACCGCCAACACCACAGGGTTCCCAAAAGAAAGAAGAAGGAAACCTTTATCACTGGCATCACAGTCCTCCCAACAAAGCTCTCAGGATGCTTTTTGTAATCCCTTCCTTTCCACAATGGGGACTGTCACCACCAGTACACTCGAAGTGTGAGCACTACACCAAAGAAAAGAAGGAGGTACCAGAAGGTTTTTCTGCATGACCCTGTTCGTTGTTAAGTTCTCCTGGTTTGGTATGGACTAGGAATACACATTACTGAAAGCAGACTGACAGTCTGGACTAACTTCAACCAGCCTGACTAGATTCCTGCCTGTACATGTAGGTGTGTCCCCCTTTCTGCCCACAAGAAGATTCTGAGTGTGCTGACCTGTGAATTCCAGAGCTGTCTGATGACTCCCAAGGAATGCTTTTTGCATCTTTTTGTATTCTGCCCAATTTTTCATTGTAAGCATTTATCTAACGGCATTTCAGGCATTCCTTATAATTATATTAAACAGAACTGATGGCTAATTGTCTTACACATGCCCTTAATTCTACTGAGATCACTGAAGATCCTCCTGTGAGTGTAACAAACTGGTCACTAAGGTTTTGCTTACAAACACTCAGTGGTGTTTGTTGGGGGGAACTACTGTTTAATAATCACAAAACAGAACACATCACGTTTTTGAACTACAACATTCAACAATTTGCATTTGTTTTAAGGGTGATGGACCTGGTTATCTTCAGGTCACTGGATGCCTCTGGTAAAAATTATCACAGTAGATGCAAACAGCGAAGCCTGCACTTATGTCCTCCAGTGTTTCCCACTACAAAGACATCTTTTCATTACCCTATAAAAACAAGTTGATCTTAATCATGCAACTAAGGTTGTTTTTCTGCTTAACTGCTTTCCTAGAATCAGGAATCTGAATGCTCCCTATGGAACACAGAACTATGGATTAAGTAATTGTCTATGCTGACTTAAAGCCTACTAGAATTTATCTATGATATTTTTAATTTATACAATACATAATATATAGTCACTGTGTATAACTGGAATCAGATGTCTAATACATTTCACACAGCACAGAGTTTTTTATTCAAATGGATGCTAAAAAAAAAGAATAAAAGAGGGAGAATTATGGCAACTAAAGGAAAAAATAAGGCAAATGGGAGTTATGAGAATAAAAGATTCTAGAGATAAAAATTTACTATGCTGTATAAATAATAGAGATTAATAATAATTAATAATGACAAAAGTAAGGATTTTTCAAATAATAATTCCCATGAGATCACTTCAGAAAAAAATAAAATTACAACTATTTAAAAGCCTTGATGTTATTTTGAGGAAAAAACTCAGGCAGACAATAGGGGGGAAGCTACTTCCCCTTGCACATATACTTTAAAATGCCCTTTAAAATAGTTTTACCTGTTAGAGAAAGTTTTGAGAGGCTGCTTTATATACTTTATCTTTTAGACATGTTTCATTGCCTAGTTTTTAAAATAGTGATCGAAGAAATCATCAGGCATATTTGCCAGTTTTCCTCAAACACTGGAGAAAACTCTTAGCTCAGATCCCATAGTGTGATCTATCTTCAGGATATGGAGTTCCTCTCATTTTAGCAGGATGAGTGGAGCAAAGTAAAATGTCAAATTAATACTTAAGAAATGTAACTTTCTGAAAAAGCCACCTGTCTGATTTTTGTTATTTACCACCAACACCCCCCCAAAAAACACCCTTGTCAAAGCTTGCTCTAAGATTCCATTCTGAAGGAGAGATTGTCAGAAAATAGCTCTCCGGACAAAAAAATCCCCAAATGCTGAGTTTAAGTTGTCCTGGTCTTCCTCAGGGGGGTTCATTTTTTAACCAGTGCTAATTCCCCCTTTTTCATCTGGAGCAGCTCCTTTCCTGTACAGTCAATGGTGCCATGTGGGAACATTAGGGCCAGATGTGGATGATTAATAACTGTGTAGAAAAGCTAAATCTTTTATGATAGACCACATAAATCTCTCTACTATGAGATGTCAGTTCTCCAGTCTGTAGCCTTTGTATAGGATTTTTTAGGCATTTGTTGCCTTTTTCTCTCTTGAAGTGCTCAGATGAGAAGACACTAATTATGATGATGCAGTAATTATCAAAGACCTACAGCACTATAGAAAAGACGGATGTTTATTGCCTTTTGGTATTTCAAAACTCAAAAGAAGTCCTTACAGTCAAGTCATCATGACAATAAATAAATAAGGAATATTATTTAGAAGATGCTATTCGGAAAAAACTTTTCTTCAGCACAAAATCTTTTTTTTAATGTAAAATGTTTGAAGTTATCAGTGAACAAGGAATTTACATCCCTTGATAGCATTTACATATGTCCAGAAACAAACAACTTGAGAATATTGAAGTTGAAAGAAAATGCAGCAAAATTATTAACTTTAAAATAACTTCTGGTTAACCTTATCTTAAGCTTGTATCTGCCTGGAATAGTATTTAAGCATGTGCTTAAATCATACAGAAGTTACATTGTGGCTGAACATATGTTTGCATACTTACTGAACGAACCTGTAGGAATTGATGCCAATTGGACAAATTTAGAGATTCAGAAAAATAATTGGGGTTTTCTGCATTAAGCACATCCCCACCACACACCATATTAATTTGAAGTTACGAAATACTAATATTAACCTAATTCTACCAGAATTACCCTACAAATTCTACTCCTTTCCCTTTGGTAAACATTTTTTTTTTTTTCATTTAAGCAAGTACCATAGTAATATCTGAATGTAAAATGTTGGTTTCCCAGAATCTATATTAAATTAAATATTGACTTAGCAAGTGCTGTGTCATTCATTATTTACTTTACTCAATCTGCTGGATTATTAAAAATTGATAAGAACAGCTACTGGTAAAATCCCTCCAGGTGAGCTCCCCAGCCAAGCCAATTATGAAATAAGTAAACCTACAGTTACTATAATAAAATGACAGTATTCGATTTTAGCAGTTGGTGATATTTTAAAAGGACGCTTTGAGACACTTACTTGAAATGAATTAGGTGACCAGTTTCATAAAAAAAAATTTAAGATTGCTTTTATTCTGTTATTTGCCAGACCTTTCTTTGCCTCTGTGCCCTTTTCTAAAAGTTGATTTCTCATTTTATTAGAAGGGTTTTTTTACCCTGTATTTCAATAGTTCTCCTTCTCCCCTTATGCTGTTTTAAACTAACTTGTGTGTATCTGAGAAGTGCTACAGAGCAGCCTGCAAATAACTGTGAAAACACTTTTAAGTGGAAAGACAAGTTTTATAAGGAAAAGGACATTTCCAACTCTCTATTTCATTGGTGCTTGAAAATTCCTGTTTGGTCTAATGGTTAGAATGTTATCCTGTGTGCAGGGATGAGTTTTGCACACAGTTTGTTATGGATGCAGTTCTATGGATACAGAATTCAGGCCTGCATAATTTTCAACCCAGTATTTTACTGGTTTAGATGGCTCTAGACAGAAATTCTAATTTATTAAGTACATAAGGTTTCACATACACAATGTCCTTGATTCAGATTCCCCATTAAGCCCTAAGTAGTGTGTATTAAAGGACTGATCAAAAGCATTCTCGGTATTGTTGACCAAAAAAAAAAAAAAAGCCCTATCAGCAGGGGAATAAGAGGTACAGCAGGATTCCACAGGCATTCTTTATTTTTTTTTAAGTTAATAGATAATTTTTAGAAGTTATGGGGGAACACAATACTGTGTTGCATGACACATCTCCCCTCCCCTGAAAACTTCATTTCTTTAACAGTGGGTAAATCCAGGGTTGCCTTCAAACTGGGAGGCATTTCACCTCATTTTGATCCCTGGACTAGGTCAATAACTTTCCAATATAAATAACCTATAAGTCACACAGAAAAGAAAAAAATAAAATTATGGCCATAGGATCACATCCTTCCTTTCAAAGGCTACAGTTAGTTTGAAAAAGGAAAATTAAAGTTCATGAAACTTAACTACTAAGATGGTCCTGAGCTTGTAAGACCCCAGTCAGACCCAGTGTTTGCAATTAACCTGTGCATGCACTGAAATATCCCAGAGCAAAACCACCACAATTCAGGTCATCCTTAGAGCACTCCTCAAACATCAGCCTCTACCTCTAACACTGATAATTTTTGCTGGGAAGAAAGGGACTTTCATTCCCAGACAGGTCCTTGTTGGACTAAAGATCCATATTGAAATCACCAGTCAAGGGGAGGTGGCATTTTAACAGAAAACAGAGCTGGGGGGGGACAGGGGAAGGGACAGACAGAGGACTCAGAGTCCATCAGTAAGTGAAAAGCTCTCGCTCCTGAGCTGCTCCTTCACTCTTGGAACCAACCTGATGTGAAAAACTATTTGCTCAGGCACAAAAACTTTGCTTAAGCTTTACAGAGATCTAGATGAAAGCAAACAGCATGAGAAGCTAAGTTCATGATTTTTCATTATGTTTGGATACACTATTAATAAAGATTTCTCTACAGAAAATCCCCAGCAACGTCGTATCTATCAATACCAGCACTCAAACACTGATGCTACCAACAATAAACTAGTGAGCATAATCTTGCACCTGCACAGAAAGAGCTTATGGGCTTTTATTTGATGATGATTTGCAGAGGTGGTGTGGAACTGCAAAAAATGTATCTCCAGGAGACAGGATAAGAATTAACATACCTATAACCATAATGGGAAGAGATGGTCCTTCTTTTTATTAATCAGTGTGTGTGGGAAGGAAAAGAATGAAACCTCACAAAAAAGCACAAACTCTACTTAGATACTAGTTCTGAGTCTTGATATGAAGTGGACAAGATCAAAGGTATGAATTTTAATAAGTGCTCAGTTAATTTTAAAAGAGTTTGCTAAGTTCAATATTATTTACCATGTCAGCATCTTAGAACAGCGAGAGGAGGACTAGAGTTTGACCTTATTCTTGTACCAGCATAAACTCAATGTTTTAGTTTTCTTAAGACCGAGAAAAGGAAGAGGCAAACTCAAAACAATCCTTTCAAAATTTGAACATATTGATTTAAATCTTGTACCTTTGTTTTAAAACATCCACAGGAGTTATGTTTTTTAGAAGGAATACAGAGATTTTGTAAGACATTTGTTAAGCCTAAAGAAATTGTTTAACATAGTGCTGAAGTTTAATCAAAGGATGGGCATAAACAAGAACTTTGTTAACAGGAATGGAGAATGTTTGGAATCATTCCTGATTCAATGCACTAGAGATACTGGCTGAATCCTCTTCCTATTTCTTTTCACTTATGAAGAAACACCCTTTCCCATAGAATTTCTCTTCCAAACATTCCAGAAGCCTGAAGAAGCTGTCCAATATCTTTCTGTTCTTTAGGAGAGATTCACAGGCAGGGATTTCATGCTGATTTGTTGGCGACATGTTGTCTCGTTTGGACTAATCTGTTTTAAATGCCATTTTAAGAGATTGGGAAGCTTCCAAAAAAAATCTAAGGAAGTTTCACATTAAGAATTATTAAGGTATGAAGCAAATGTTATGGGAAGAAAATGCTATGTGGCAGTTTGCAAAATAATTGGATTCTAGAGCCATTGTGGAAAAATGATTAGCTTTTAAATTCCCTAAAATACATGCACAAACAGCAGATGTTTCTTATATTATGAAAAGGACATCCTATACATACATATTAAAATATACATCTGAGGCATAGTAATATATTGTGTTTAAAATTGTGGGGCTTGAATTTTAAATTTTTAAAGGTTTTGTAAAGATTTGAAAGCTTTTAAATGTAATTTTCTTATATTAAAATAATTGAAAGATCTAGTCCCAGACAGCAAATGAAAACACAGTCATTTAGCTGACATTAAGTTATGAAAATATTACATTTATTTGAGTGCTGTCCCATGTGTTTGCTACAGATGGGTGCTCTGAGAAAAGATCACAGTGAATTCTTAAATC
Source organism: Chiroxiphia lanceolata (assembly GCF_009829145.1). Classification (NCBI taxonomy): domain Eukaryota; kingdom Metazoa; phylum Chordata; class Aves; order Passeriformes; family Pipridae; genus Chiroxiphia; species Chiroxiphia lanceolata. The sequence continues at coordinate 6,228,995 of NC_045651.1, forward strand.
AGAATTATCAAAGTATCCCAAAGTATCTCTTCTTCAAGAAGACACACGGGAAAGGGGAGGGGTAATGGATACAACTTACTTCTGGGGGGATTCTGATTCGACACAAGAGGAATATTTTTCATAATGAGAACAATCACCTACTGGAATAATTTCTCCCAGGAAAGCGGTGGATTCCCCAGTACTGGACACATTTAAGATTCAGCTGGACAGGGTGCTGGGCCATCCTGTCTAGACCATGTTTTTATGGTGCTTTTGCCAAGAAAGGCTGAACCAGGTGATCCCTGAGGTCCCCCTCCAACTTCCCATGCCACTCATGCCAGAAACAAGAAATCTCTGCTCTTTGCAGTACTTACAACTTATTGACACTGCTTTAAGTGTTTTAAGAAATACACATGGGCAGGCTGACAGGGACTCATCAGAAAAAAATACCATGAACAAAGGATAGGAGAAGACAATAGCAGATGGGAATGATCAGGTCTGGTATACTTAAAAGATATTTGAATGCATTTGTAGCTATCCATATGAGTTTGTAAATCAGTCCCTGTTAGAAAAGATAAAAGACAGCAATGGCTCTTTGTCTTTAATCAAAAAAAAAAAAGAAAAAAAAAGAAAAAAAGAAAAAAAAAAAAGAAAAATTTGTTAAGAACAGCTGCAAGAATAATACAAATCACAATTTCAGCAAATGATTCTCATAATAGCTACACTAACTACTGAAAAAAGTGTCACAGCAATTCAAATCATCTTCCTTCAGAAACCAAGGGGAGAGGAGGTGTAAGAGTCTGTCCCTTTGGGCTGGCCACAGAAGGGGAAAGTACAGGCAACACAAGGAATGAACTGTTTCTTAGCTGGGTACACAACTGGCTTGATACGTTTGCTCTCTTGAATTTTATTTCTCTTTCCTTTTTTTCCTCTTGGATATAGGTCTATTACTTTTCTAGATAACACAGTTTTCAGAAGAAATAGTGTGCTGACAAAAAGGAAAATAATAATTTCTGCCTTGAATTTATATAATTACAGAATGACAACCATTTTTCAACACCAATTTAATCCAAAGCCAAACTGTAAATCTGTTTCATATTGCAAAATCATCAAATGCCTCTTTGGATGGTTTTAAAGTGTATCTCAAATTGATCACTAAAGCCAGTTCAGCTTTGTATTTTTCAGTTTATCAAACCAAAGTAAAAAATTATGTATTTCAGACTGAAACATGTTTTATTTTTAGACATCTATGTTCAGTTCTTTTACTTTTAATTCTTAAATACAAAACTATCTTTTCAAAGTGAGAAATTGAAATACTTAATCTCGAAAACATGAAAGCAAACTGCTTCAAGATTTTCTAAAGACAGTTTTAGATACAGATGAAGCAAATTCCATAAAGATCTAGAAGCTCCATCTGGCACTTCCTTGATCAGATGCCAAATCTATTGAAACCTTTGTGAACTCCCCAGAATCCCATGTATTACCTGCACTCTCAAATTGCTTTGCCAATGCATCACTGGCATCTGACAGGGTGTTCTCTGCTGTTTGACACTGCCCAGCTGGGGATTTTGCTTTGACTCTCCCAAAACTAAAGTAGTACACTGTAATTAGGCCCTAGTTCCTCCTGTGATATAGTCACTTTAATATCTATATTATCTTTCAGCTCAGCTGTTATAAATGTCTCCTATAATCTTATATACCACACTCAATTTACTTTTGGCCCATGTTGTGCCACTACTGGGGAAAGGGCTGTAGCTCATTTTTACTGGCCCATTCCTCTCAAGTAGTCTCTCTTGGTGGAGTCCAGGCTGTACAAAACATCTTCTGAACATAAAGAATGTCCCAAAGGACTTCCATTACAAGCATGAAAATTTAATTAGCAGACACCGATGGGAAAAAAAAAATCACATGACTAACAAATTTAAACCTCATCTTGTTCATACAGGGCTTCTTTTTCCTAGTTCATGTTTTGTGAAGGTTGGAGTGATTGACACTCACCCTCCAGATGCAACCAAATAGCCAGACAGTGCTTCAAAGAAAACCACTTCATACACTAATTTTACCTAATGCTGAAATAAAACCAACAGCCCAAAACGTATTACCCAGTTTTCCTCTATTTTCAGTGAGAATACCTTGCAGCTGGTTCAGAGATCAGTCAAAGATCAATTTTTTAATACCCTTCAAAAATTTTTTCCTCTAGCTCAGTGCCTATCCTACTTTTTCTTTCAGCTGCACATTTCAAGAAACTCCTATGACATACACAAAATATTTGCTCTTTTAGCTTGCCTCCTTCTCAGTTTAGAGAAAGGAGAATTTGAGAGACCCACCGGTATTTAGAGTAGATTGAGACTGATACCTCCAGTGTGAAAATTTTCATCAGGTGTATAATAAAATGAGAGTGAGAGAGGAGGAGGGAGGGAGAAATTCCATCCTGCTGGACTGACCTGTGGGTTTGTGGCCAGCCCAGGGGGTGCAGGGCAGCACTTCTGAGCTCCACAGGGCAGAGCTGAGCTGGAGCCTGGCCCCGGGATTTGCTCTGCCTCACTGGCAGACCAAGGCAAAGCAGCACATCCCACGAGCCCTGACGAGGGGTCATTACTGCCTGATTGAGGATTCACTTTCATGCCTTGAATCTGGGAAACCCAGGTGTGTTGTAGATTAGCACAACTTACAAGCAGTGTGTGGAAATTTATTATGATAATTGTTGCTTTTATTTTTTATTTCCCTGAACTCAAAGATAATTAATGCCAGTATGTGTCCTGGTGTCTGACTCCCTTAATTGGCCCTATGGTGCCTTGGGTGTTTGAAAATCCACTCACTTAAAGGCTTTTTTTTTTCTTTTTTTTTTTTTTTTGCCTTTTGACTTGTTTTCCTGGAGCTGCTCATTAGCGCCTAAAATATTTGATTACATTTAATTTTAATGTCTTCAATGCTGTGCACCTGCTACAATTTATGTAGTGGGGGAAAACAAGACCTACAGAAGCTAAAAAGTGACATGAGGAACTGAATGTTAAAAAGAATTCCCCTGCAAAGGGTAATTGGGGTTAAATATGGAAGCAAAGTAAACATATTTTCAGTTGGGCTTTCCTACCTGCTATGGTAGCACCAAAAGGATTTATAGCATAATGGTTTCATTTGCAATGTTTCTAAAACATTTCCCCATTCAAAGGTTTTATCTCCACTTTAACATTCCTAATTATTTTAAACCATATCTCTTGTACAAGAAAGTCCACATGGTGTTGGTCCTCCCTCGCTGGCAATACTGAGCCCCACTCCTACATGAAGAAATGATGCTCTAGTTTATATCTTTCCCACTTCTGCCAGCTTTCTTTTAGTAAAATATGTACATTTTACCTCCATGTTCTTTTCTTACAATTGCTGAAATGGTTAAAATTTTCCTGGCTGACAATTTCGTTTTTAAAACAGAGCTTACAGCATTTGCAAAGCAGTCAATAATACCAATACAAATTAGCATCACTGAGTATTCAAATTCCCCTGACATGACTAGAAAAGGCATAAGGGATAGAGGAAAAGAGAAAAATCTGGTGCATTTTTAAGAGGGAAATTACATCAGAACGTATTTCTGTTGAGCTGTACCATGTCCTCTCATTTATCCCCAAAGGGTAGTGCAAACCTGTAGAACAGGTTCTAAAACATATATTTTTCAGAGGAAAACTAATTAGATCAGTTTTAACACAACAATATTAGCATCACATGAGAAATTCTTGTTTCAGCACAGCAGAGGAGAAGCAAAGAACAAAAATATCACCTGCTGATGGCTGTGATAGTTTCCAGCACATTTGTGACCCAGTAAGTATCTCTGCCAAGGAAATTCCACAACTGCTATGCAGTAGCATCCCAACACTTGTATTTATTTCTCTGTATGGTAAATATCACCTGGGGCATTTTAAAGCAACAGTTAGTGATCCATACAAATCAAGGTCAGAAATAAACTTATCCCTGAGATCTCTTGCTAAGTATGGCATATACTGAAAAATGTAAACATTGGCAACTCTGCTTTTAAAACAATATTATTAATAATAGTCATAAGCTGTAATAAACTGTCAGGGTTCCTAGGAATGTTGCCACACAATGAACATTTTATGTTAATATCTACATTTCCCTCTGTTGTGGAAACCACAGAGCTGTCAACAAATGCTAGAAATTAATCTTACATAGAATCAGAGACAGCAATACATTGATGAGAGATGTGATGTTAAACACTCCTCTCTGCTCATTCCCAACTAGCCTTTAAACAAATGGTACAGCAAATGTGTGGCATATTTTTACCTCAATTCAAGAACTGTCCCTGACGTCAACAACAGAATTCTGCTCTACAACGGAAGGCATGGGACCAAGAGGAAGCAGGATGGTATTTCATTCTCTAGATTCACAACAGATTTCCTGTCAAGATACTTGATTTATGTTTCCCTGACCTACTGTGCAAAATGGAAATAAATGATGCTTTTTGCCAGTTTTTAATCACAGCACATTTGGTACCCCCACAAGACACTGCCTTTGAACCTCGTTACAACCACACTCCTCCAGTTGTACTCTAAATTACAGGGCTTCTGGGATTTCGTGGGAATATCGAGTCAATATTTTAATTCTGTTTTTGCAAACAAGCCTAAGTAATCGCCTCAAAAGAGATGATAGTATGTATTTACCGAATTAAAATCACTGTCATTATTTCTATTTTGGAATCTCGTGGCTATCTGACACTTACAGGCCAAATGTGGCCAGTGCTCTAATGCACAGCTGTTATAGTATGACATGCAACTGTGACAGCTTTGGTACAGAGTAAAGTGGCTGAAGTACTTGCACAAGCAACATTGCAAAGTACCTATTTTTAATGTTAGACTTTAATATAAATGGATAATGCCAAACCAGTTTGGTTTTTGGTAGTCCTTCAGTTTTTTTCTCAGCTTGAAGTTCCAGCAACGGCTCTCTCTCATTTTTTAGCTGCTCATGAAACTGTAGCAGAATCTATAAGCTCTTTGCAACATTCAACAATTTTTTGATTTTTCAGAGCAATGCAGTTCTTAAATATTCTACTTTAATTTTATGATAATCAAACTTAACAAAAATTAAAATGATTACGAAGATGCTGTGATCTTGAATATTTAAATCAAAAGAGCATATGTGTTATTTTAACACTAATATCCCCCTAGCATATAAAGCCATGTTCAAGGATTAATGAGGTTTCTGTTTCAACTTCTAAGTTTTGAAAAAATATTCTTGCTAACATTTCAAAGTGAACAAAAACCCCAGTAATCTTCCTTTATGTGCATTATGAATATTTAGAGATGCAGAACAAAAGCCTTTCTTACATGTAAAAACCTGAAGGCTGTTAGACTCCTCCCCTTGAAAATCAGGTTCAAGCACAAAAGTTTAGGGAGAAAGGAGAAAAATAGTCAAAAAATAATCCATGAGTGATCTAATTATGAAATGTCTCTATCTATTCTGTTCTTTTTAGGTAAATCATCCAGATCTTTCTGTTGTTTTATTTATTCCAAGTGTTAAAATAATTAAAGAGGAAGATGCAGGAGGCACAGAGCAGTGAATGTCAAGGACACTTGATGCAACACCCTAATGATGAATGTTCCAGCATACTCAAATAAACAGGTTTCTCTAGAGATTATTTGAATGAAAATAATGTAATTGCACAAATAGCACAAACTGAGTGTGTGTGCAGAAGAAAGACAAGGAGAGGGACAGGCAGCAGTCAATGCTTCTGGTAGTTGATGGCGTGTGGTGAATAATTGATCACTCCTTCCTTCCTTCTGATGAGTTCACTAATCCTCTCAGTGCCACACTTCTCCAAGTGTCACGATCACTATTAAACCAGCACAGGAACCCAACAAGCCCTGGAGAATACCCACTGTCTGAGATGCCTTTTAAAGCAGCAACTGAAAAATTAAATGCGAAAAGCAAGAAAATGATTCCGAAGTCTTCTTCACCTCTGCTGTGTGCTGTAATGCTGGGCTTGATAGGCACTGTTCCACAGCTGAACACTGAATTTATGGTGCCTGCTATTTATAATTATTTAAAGGAAGGGAAAGTAGATAAAGTCATTCAGTTTGTTGAGAAAAAGGGCATTAACTGCTCATGTTATATGGAGTCAATTAACAGCACAATTTACAGACTTTAAAAGCATTTGCGAGTTAATTTGCACTTTTGAAAATGATGGGCAATAACATGGCCAAAAGTGTGCAGTATGATTTCATACTGAATAAATTTCCTTATGAGATAATGAATTAAGGACATTGTTCATTTCCAAACCTGAAGACAAAACTGCCCTCTGTTTTCAGTCTGCCATTACAGGTATTTCAGAAGATGGGATTTCTGTTTGGTTTCAGTCAACCACAGAAATTATTCAAAGGTAAATTCTTTTTCCTGAACTCAGTAAAATGCTCACTGCCTTGTTTTTCAGACTGTTAAGGAATCCAAGAGCTCAGATGGACAAAGCTGTGGGTACACACCTGAGTCACCTGATAGAACCCCCATAAGAGTAAGGGCAGATTTGCCTCAAAGTACTTCAGTAAATAAAATACTCCAAGTAACAACAGCACATACTGTCTTTAAAATATCAGCATTTACATAACTGGCGGTAAGAAAGCTATCTTAAAAAAAAAGTGGCAGCTAAAAGTCAACCACTGCTAGGTGTGGCCACTCTGCTAGATGTCACACCTGCTCACAAAGCTATTCTGAGCCTAAAGGGTTCTCACTGACTAAACAGAATAGAAAAAAAGCCATGGGGGGGGTGGGGGTGGGAAGAATAATCCAAAATCGTCTCTGTTTTGCAACCAGGCTACAAAGACACAAATATACAACCTGTCTCTTCTCATGAACCTATGGCAGGAACAAAATTAAACAGAAAGAACCTTTCTAAAGGCAGGAAGGCTACAGCGATTTACCCTCAAATTCTACCACGGAGAACAACTTACTTTTACCCAGTGCAAACCATATCTGAGAATTTTAGTTCTTTCACTCAGCCAATTTTGGCATGTTCATTGTGAGAGTTACTGACCAGTTCACCATTGCTTTTTCTTCAAATTCCATAAAAAGAGCCTATATTGAAGGACTTCTGCCCCAATTATATGAAAAAAACCAAACAGGAAAATCAAAAATAAAATTGGGTTGAAAAATAGCAACACAGGAAACAACCTGTACAAAAAATAAGCAAAGCTGTGCAGAACAATGACAGGAAAAAATGTGTAGCATGGGTAGAGTCAGTGTTGGATATATATATGGCTGATATAGTTTTATCCTATTAACTGTAGGAAACCTTCATCCTTAACATAAGGGTTGATGAAGGGAGTTATCCTAACGTTCTTTGCATCTTACTAAAAATTCCAGGTCAGTTTAGAGAAACTATTTACATACTGATACTTTGCATAGCAGCACATTAACTGAAAAGTAGATATGCAGAGATCATTTTAACTGGAAGTAATTGCTATGTACCCAAGCTTTCTTTGATGTTGTTCACCACACTATTCTCAGCCACATTATATCTTATGTTCAGCACTGGAAATGATGATGGTTATTAATAATGTTGCTGAATAAAGGTTAACAAGAAATAGTTTTTCTGTCTCTGAACATTTTTGACATATCAAACATTTCTTCATCTTGAATTCAGAGAAAAAAAGGAACACTAAAAAAAAATTAAAATCATCTCAGTGACTCAGAAAACTTAAATTTTCTTTCAAACTTCATTATTTGTAACACTGCAGATTATCTTAATTTCATTAAAAGTTGCTTCAACCAGAATAGAGGAACATTTTAATTACAAATATTCAAAAGGGATATTCCTACATATTTCAAAGCTTTTTTTTTCTGAAATAGAAACCAAATGGAAGCTTATCCTTTCCTACAAATACTACTTCTGATTTCCCTACCCACTCCACTGCTGGTAAATCTATCTCCAACTATGAGTCAAGTGTCAGAAGTTTACAGAGAAGCAGATGTTGTACATGAAAACTGTTGCTTCTTGGAGATATTGTTCCTCCATTCTAAAGGAGGACACCAAATAAATCAATTATAGATTTGCTCATGCTTTTAGCTAATGCTATTAACTGACATTGCCACAGGAGTCTGAGATGAAATAGGTACATTAAGCTCAAGGATACATAGGCAAGGCAAACAAGCACAGTCTGAACTAAACAACAAAACCCAACAACCCACAACTCTTATCATGGAAACAAGAGCACAGCAGAGACTCAGAAAAGTAGATTTTACATATGACATAATCTAAGAGCGCAACAAATGAGAATTCTTGTTTTCTTGAGGCTAATGCAAAGTGGATATAGTATTCCTCAAGGAATGGCAGTGCTTCTCTTAAAACCTATTTTCCTAATCTTAGCAAATCAAAACTGGAAGGATATAGAGAATATAATCAAGCTGTGACAGTTCATGCACGATAAACCGCTTCCATAAAAATTTTTTCCTTGCATTCATCACCTTTATAGTAATAAAATAGTAGTTATGACACACTTGTAGTACAAATTAAATGCCTAACCTGTCACACTGTAGGAAACTTGCCCATTTTTTAAAGGACTTCCTTAATTTTTTTTTTGTGAGGGGAAAACAACAACAACAGCAAAACAATCAACCTCCCCCACAAAGAAAAAAACAACCAAAACCAAAAAAAAAAAACCTAACCCAGCCCAAACCAAACAAAAAACCACTAAGTGTATCCTAGTCCCAGGAATGCAAAAAGAGACCAACTTTGCCAATCTTGACTTTTAAAGAAGGCAGAGAACATTCTCAAATGCTTTAAACAAAAATGTGCACATAAAACCTGACAGCCTGGATAGTTCCACAGTAATAATATCTGTATTTGTTTTTAGAGGTTCTCTGTTTTGAGGAAGAGAGCAGGTAGCATATTTACACAACCTGATTCACAACTATTTTGTGATGACTCTTGTTTTCTCATAGGACCCTGCAAAAGGAGGGAGCTCCTTATCTCTGCATATCCTGCAGTAAGTGAACTTGAATACTGCCATTCACATTTATTGGCTCACCATTTAAAAAGCTTACAGCAAACAAAAGAACAAATACAGAATTTACAGTAAAATTTTCATGCCCAGGCAGAAAAGAAAATCCTACAGGGCAAGAAAGTTCCTTCCTCTCCACCTGCCGTGCTGTGAGCACTGAGAAGAATCCTAGTGGAAGAACTGAGTTAACATTTTCTAGGAATTTCATGACAAGTCTACATGCATACTGTTATGTATTTTCAGGCAACATTTTTAAACAGGAGTTAATCCTACTAATTAGTCATAAGCAGGCCAAGCAGGCATTCTTTTGGTCAAGTGTTACAAAAATTAGCCAGTAAAAGAATTAATTGGAAACATATATTTCTTACCTTTCAGATACATTTTATGCATGTTTTCACCATGCACAAGCCAAGATCCTCAATAACTCCATGTCTATAGAGCTTCAGGTACTTGGGCTCACAATCATTTAAGTATCTCTCTGGAGCAAACAGAGGAATAAAGCACCTTAAGAGGGACTTTTTTCCCCCTGCTACAAGTAATGTTCTGAACCACCTTCTTATACTAAGTCACCGTTTGGTGAAGGAATCCAGGATGAGCTGCAGTGCCCCAAAAGCAATATTCTGCAGTAGTTTTGGTGAAATATCTTGCATGGACAATTAGGGTTCAGACACTCTCCCCGTTCTGCCAGACAGTTTTCTCGCTTAGAACACAAACCCTGGGGCACTGCCCTCCCACGTGGATTAATGCAGCCCCAACTCAGCCTCTGCAGCTCCACTTTGGTGGAATTTTGCTACCCTTTGAATAGCTTGGAAAATGTGTTGAGGGGTTGTAAATATATTAATATGTTCCCCAACACCGTGTTTAAAAATGCATAAATGAGTAGATGAAAGAAAACCTGCAATTTATCTACTTGTATCAATATTATATCCCACAGGATATTTTTTCCTCTGATTCCAGTTGAATTGCTGCACTCCTAACTCTAATACATATTCCATCTGGAATTTATCCCCAAATTTCGGTTCTTTCTTACCCCCCTTTCCACTTCCTTAGAGAAACAACTGATGCTCTGTTAGATTGGGTGGCATTTCTTGCTCTTGATGGATTAATCTGCAGTTCATTGACTCAACAAAGGGTAAAGCCCACACTTAACTTCCTCACTGGCAATATATATGTTCCCTCAGCATATAACATCCAACAAAGCATCTCCATTCACAAGCTACTTTTATATCAGTTTGTGCTTTGTTGAAAAAATTGACATTAACATGTAAATCATATCAAATATATGTGATTTGTCATTTTTTTTAAACAAATATGTATGTAACTATAAGAGATGACTTTTGTTCAAAACTGTAAACAACTACAATCAATGACTAGCCACTGAAGATTTGGATAACTACAAATGCCATGACAGCAATTCTAAACAGCACTTATTTTTTTCTAGATATTTTGGGTTATTAAGATGCCTATTATATATTCATATTAACATTATAGACTGCTTAGACTTCACACACCATATTTGCAAAAAGTTAGCAGTTAAGCTGTCACACCTGCTTCACTGCAAATTAGTACTCTTAAATCTTTCTACTCTAGAGCTTATAATTTAAAAAGGTCAATTACTTCCCTAAAGAGATTTCATCATTTGTTTTGTATTTTCAGAGAATTTCTAAGCCTTACTGCTTGTTTTTCTATACACTTATCAGTAGCACTTAAGTTCTTCACTAATCAGCAGTGCACACATCCTTCAGCTATAGAAACTAGTAAGAGATATAATTTCCATAAGCACCAAGTACAGGTTCACTGCTCCATTGTCCTTCATTTCAAGGCAGTGGGATTCACTCAGGTTCCACTGAAAACTGTCCCCATGCTCTACAGGAGCCTTTGCTATTTGCTCTTTAAAAAAGAGCATTTCTGTTTTCCATTTTTTTTTTTTTTCTGTTCTGCTCCACAAAAATCCACTCCAAACAGATCAGTGCTATGTGACCACATGGAGACAGATCTATCAGCAGGATTTCCAGGACAACATGGAAGCTCAGGTTATCAAGCAACAAATGAACAGATGGTCCTGTCATTCCTTATTTCAGAAAAGGTGATTCCAGTGATAACATCTGCTAATAAGCCTTTCTTGAGTATCCTTTAGAAAGTCAGCAAGCTATGGTGTTAGAAATGAAAGATCAAATTGGGTCAGGCATGCTCTTCTCAAGGTGCACTGTAGCTTTCATAAAGGTAATAGCAAAATGGATTGAATGTTCACTCCACATCAGCTGCTTTGAAAGGACTAAAAATATGTCAAGGATACATAAGATGTATGGATTGGAAAGGGGCAGTACCTGAGCTATGCAGAATGCTAATCAGCATGGAAATGTCCCAAGATTGATTTTTTTTTGTGTTGTCCTAGGGTTTTATTTTTGGTTTTGTTTGCTTGTTTGTTTGGTTTGGGTTTTGGTTTTGTTTTGTATTTTTTTTAATTTTCAGTTCAAGCTTAAAATAATTTTCCTACTGCAGATTTTTCTGTAAATCTGTTACACTATCAGGAATGGGGTGTATTTTAACTTTTATACTATTTGACTTTTATAAAGATGGCAATCTATAAAATGTAGTCTGTCAGTGATTATTTAATAGGCTTTTCATCTTTGAATATTACAATAAGATCAGACTTTCAAGGTATTAGGCAACTACCAGATGAGCACCAAGTAAGATTTTTAAAACTCCCAGCTATTAATTTCCACAAAATTCCATAGGCTTAGGCATCCATGTACTTGAATAGTTAGATAGGCAACTAACACTTTTTAATAGAAAGTGTTCGGGGAAAATATGAAATATGTAGATATATTTAAATATTTCACTGTCCATTGTCTCCGATAAAATAATATGAATTCACAAACTCAGTGGTGGTTTGGTTTGAGATGGGGGTTTTTTCCCCTTTTTTTTTTCCTTTTCATTTTTCAAATGAGACAAAAGGCTAGGTCTAATATTTTAATTTATTCTCCCGTCCAGGAGACCAACCCTAATTTTATGTGTATCATCCCTTCAGCAGGAGTGAAATTTCGGGACAGCTGGGCCTTTGCAATCAGGTTATCCTCTATTGCTCAGGGAAAGAGTCAAAGAATTACAACTGAGATAAAAGTTGAGTGGAGTTCATTTGAAATTTTGAAAATCTTCCACATAAAGAACACCAGAGGAGCCTCTGCTCAGCATTTTCACACAGATCTTCCACAGTGTACACATTTTAATACAAGTTTTTGTAAATCCAGGATTGGAGTTTGAGTTCATTCAGCAGTAGAACCTGAAGAAACACATGAAGCTGTGGAAGCCAAAGGTTCTCATATTCTGCCATGGTCTTCAATTCCAGAACAGAGCTGTTTTCCATGAAAACATATCTGTCTCTGGTGCCTTGAGCTTCTCAGCTTATGGCAAATACCAAATATGAGTGTAAATTACCGAAGGTTTGCAGAAACATTACTAGCACCAACATGTCTACTTAGCAACAGTGTGTAGAATAAGATGACATTCACCCAGATTGTAGTTAACAAGAGACAACAGTAATTGCACCTTATTTCCAAACTGTGGTTTACATTTCTCCAGACAGTGCTGCGTTCTCCTTGTTTAAGAAGAGAGACACCAGGGAAAAATCAAGGGTGTACTTGCTTAGCTGCCTTGTTTACAGTAAAATTCAGCTTCTGACTTTACAGATTCCTGCTAATTCCTACCAGCTGAACCTGAAGTGCCATATCTTGTTGTCAGATTAAAATTAGTACAATTGTGTATTTTAACCAAGACAGACTGGGAATGCCACTAGTGCTCTGTGCCAATACACACTTATTCTGTCACATCTGAAAAGGCTTCTCATATAATGTCTACCATAACCAACTGCCTCTATTGCTTAATTGTTCTCAACATATCAGCATTCAATTTTATTTGACTGTGAATTGCTCTTATTATAGGGGTGAAGAACCAGTGCTGAATTTCAGGGTTTTTTGTTTGTTTTTTAATGATTAGGATGTCACTTACACACTACCCAACCTTCTGTTCTGCTTATGTTGTATGGCAGAGAGAAGGCTAAACCAGATATTTCTGCTGAAGCATTTTAAATACAAGGGGATGAATTATAAGCTTAGTTTTATTTAGTTACCACAGCTTGTGGAGGGTGAGAAGGGAGGCTGCTGAGCTTGTTTGTGAGATCATAAAAAATGAAATGGTAATAAGTAAGCTTATAATCTGCTATTCTCTTTACATAAGATAGTGAGGCCCAGGATACTCAGTGAGTTGTGAAATCCAAGCCCCAGCAGATATAATATCAAAAGAGGCTTTTTTAAAGAACATAGTTTCACTTTCCATAACTGTTTACAGTGCATTCATGTGTTGTGGAAGACAAATAAAAGTATGTAAAACAGTGTGTTACTGTTATGTTAAACAACTTAAAAAAATAAGATTTAAAATAGACTACTTTAGAATTCTGTTGAAATACTTTTCCTGAATGTTAATATATTCATGAATATATATGTAAACAGTCAGATATCATGAACTATTTATAAAATGATAATACTTTACTAGGCAAATATCATCTTGATTATATTACCATGAAATGCAATCTGATTAATTTATTTACTTAATAACCTCTTTTGGAATTAGGTGCTTCAATTACAGTCATTACAATCCAAAACAACAGGTAAATAAAGAGTGAATAAAATACATGGGTCCTAAGTCAAGCCTCAGTGATGGCAAACCCAAGCTCCCACTTGATGAAGTGGCTGGAAGGATGTTGGTTAGAGATGGGTCCTTCAGCCTCGAAAGCCCTTCAAACCCAGCAAGAGCACAACTGATAAGGTGATGCCACGTGAAGCAAATCTCCAAAAACCAAGGCCAGCAATTCCCCCACAAGCTCAAGCTGCCACAATAAACCCTCCTAAAGGGGCTCCAAGGTCTCTGCAGTTACCACCCAGCCCTGTTTCCATGTTCACCATATCACTGCTGGGCGAGCACAGGAGTATTCAGAGCTCTCTGCTGGGCTTCCAAAGTTCTTTAATGTACTGTAATAATAATAAATTCTAAAAACCAATGCCAAGGAGAGAGGAATGTTGTGGTGCTTGTACCTTAGAGATACAGCCACACATCTCACAGGCAACAAAGCACCATCACTGCTGGGACAAATGGGAAGTACAGCAAGTGCAGCTCCAGAAAAAAGGCTGACATGCCCTCTGTTCACTAATCTACATAAAGCAAAGGTTGCCTTCAATTTATTTGAATATGCACCATCCGAATTGAAGGAAACTGAGAAATGGAAACAGGTATTTTCAGATAATTGCATATCCACATTTCAGAGTTCCCATCTTCCAGCGGATCATTAGTCAGAGGCAAGCAAGGAGACCCTCCTTTTGCATAAAAAAAATGCACAGAATAATGGAGATTTAAAAAAAATTATTTGGCCCCAGGTAGTCTTATCTCTAATATCCATCTGTTTCACAAAAGACAAATTCTTTAGCAGCCTATACTTTTAATAATCTATTTAAATATTGAGGAATTTAGTTTCCCATATTGAGACACATGGAAGAAAATGTGGTTGTTTCTTCTGTATTATGTTTTGTCACAGACTAATGGGAATAAAGAGAGATTTCAGACTTTTTTATAATTTAAAATTTGGATAAACATTTTCCCAATCTTACCATTATTTTTAACATGAAATAAATGAAAATTGGAGACTGAAGCTGGAAAGTACCAAAACTCATTGCAACATGTTTTCACACTTGAGCATGCTTTCAGCTTAGTTGTAGCAATTTATACAGAACCTTCAATACACTAACTAAACTGTGCTGCATTAAATCATGTTCCAGGAATAATGAGTCACAGCACACATCCTAGGGGGTAAAAGTCATCAATAAAACTTCTGCTACATTTTGTATGCTGAATATCTGATTATTTTCGAACGGTTTGGGTTTGGTTCCTCTGTTGGTTTGGTTTGTGTGTGCCCCCAAACAACATAAGGAATTTCAGCAAATGGAAAGCCTTGTATTTCTTGAGATACCTTTCAGGAAAATGAAAGCAAAAGGTTTCTTATTGATATCCAGTCACTGTTTGGATAATTTAATTAAAGACCATCAGGTATCCCACAGTCTAAACCTCTTTTGTTTCACTACTGCTCTTTATGTTTGAAAACCACAGCAACAAAACAGACAAGGTGTGAATACAATAATGCACCAGAACAACTGTCACCCACATTTTCACTCTGCCTCTCCTCTGTAGTACCAAAAAAAAAATTCAACAGCATTCTTGAACTAGAGGTACATTATATATCACTATAATTGCATAATTTAACCTGATTTTGACAGATGCAAAGTAAATGAACGGACAAGTGAACAGACAAGAGACAGTGGGCATGAACTGAAATACAAGAAATTCCATTTAAACTCAAGAAATAAGGGGTTTTCTGTGTTGTTTTTTTTTAATGTTTGTTTTGGTAGTTGTTGTTTGGTTGGTTGGTTTCGTTTGGTTTCTTTGTTTTGTTTTTGTAATGAAAACAAGGAAGGAATATCTTCTAAAGAAACCCAAACCCCAATATGCTTCAGGACACCTTCATAGACAGACTCCTTAGAGGTTACTCCACAATTTCCTACCACAAAGAAAAATGAATTCCACCAGTCATTCTCGAAGGCTGTGAAGCATGGGGGGATTTTGTCTCTTTAGCAGAGGGCCTCAGTCAAATAAACTGAAAATCCTTAGAGAAATATGTTTGAAAAGACTTTTGGGAAACAGATCTGCTACTAAAAGAATTAGACACTTGGTAAACCTCTGCTTTGAGCTGCATTCTGCATTTTTTCAGTTTTGAAATCTATTTTCATGCAAATGGTACTCTTCATCAATATGCACAAAAGCATAAGCAAACACAGTTCGGTTTCTGGGATGGAGGTAGGGGCTTGGTTTGTTGTTTTGGGTTTTTTTGTTGTTTGGGGTTTTTTTTGTTTTTGGTTTTTTATTTGGTTTGGTTTGGTTTTATACACAAAATACAGAAGATATGACACAGGATTTCAGGGGGAGGATTTTCCTGATGCTCAGACTTAAACTCTGAAGCAAAATTTTCAGTGGTCTGAGAACTTAATGTGCAATTTCAGCCGTGCAAAGTGATGTAATGGAAAGGATGCCCCTGCTGGAGCAGGGAGGTTGGATTACATGACCTCAGTAGCCCCTTTCAACCTGAACCACTCTGTGATTTGGTGATACATAACACCAAAGGTAAATGCAGCACCAGAAGTAAATCCCTTCGTTGTTTCCTACAACAGAACATATATATGTAACAGAGGGTACTCTAGAGAGAGCTCTAAATTAATGACACACACATTTTGTAAGATGAAATACCTAATGTTTGTCTTGTGATGTAATGTGGTGTGTTTGTCTTTTTTCACTCTTAAATTTATAAAAGCAGTTCAGTATGATTTTTGGACTGGTCCTCAATCTGACTGTGTCAATCCTCTAATGGTACTTAATACACTTTTCCACTCAAAGCCAACAAAGTGCTGCAGCACTCAGCTGAACTGGGGCCAATACACAATAATCAATAACAGATCTTCTCATCACTACAGTCCATTAATAAAAGAGCACCAAAGGAGAATGGTAAGTACATTCCTCTGCTGCTGTGTGTCATTTGCAGATTTAGGTCACAGGAAAGATTCCTGAAAAATGAAACAGAACAAACTTGGCTACAGCCTAGATACAGATCAGAGGAGAAAACACCACAGGTCACCTGGCAGAAAGTCTCCTTTCTCTTTAAACAGTTTGCCATTCTGGCTAAAATCCCATGGCATGAGCATTCTATTAACTATTTTTTCAAAATGCTCTTGTCATGATCACATCATTAAATAAAGAGGTATATGCAAGAACACTTATTTTCAAGTGCAAAGTAGATACTCATAAGGCTTGAGTCCAAGCTAGTGAAAAAGATTTAGCTGATGTCTCAAATATTCTTAGAGATAATATAGCTCCAACAATAGACTTGGAAACTGCTGATGCCTCCTCAGTTAAGAATTTAATATGGGATTTTTTAAAGAACCTGAAAGCTCAACACCCAATTCAGCAAAAACACAGGAATACCCTAGTGACAAAAAAAAAAAAAAAAAAAAAATCCTGCATTTCAAAGAGTTGAGAATGCAGTTGGAGATTTTAATGCCACCTAATATGGATTAAAGACAACATTTCTAAGGTTCATTCACATCAACCAAACTGGTGAATGATTTAAGTGCAACTTTCAGAGAAAACAAACATATTTTGACTGCTAAAAAACCCCTAATATTACTACTAATAAAATTTAACAGATGAAAAACTCCATTAAATTTTGTTTAAAGTGTTGTCCTAGATGTAACAAGAACTATTCTTAGAAAGGCAGAAATATGACAGGACAACAGGGCATTAGAGTGTGCCTAATTCATTCCAATTCACAGAGTAAAGCAGTTCCATTCACACAGCGATGCATTCTGGTTTCCAACATGAGACTCCAATCTACTTGATGTGTAGTAGAGTTGAAATGAAATCACAGCAGCAGAAAACTGACATTGTCTATTTTTCTAAATAGAGAAGTACTTTAAAAATGGCTTTTCTCTGTTTTTCCTAACCAGTGTTGGGGTCTATTTATCAAACCACATATTAGGGCAGTAGAGCTAAGGTATTCAACTCTCATTTGTTTGACAACTATAGTTCAGTTTGTTCTACACTTACACCCTGGAAAGCTACTACTCTGTGACATCTGTGGACTTGTCACCAAGATTTATTCCTTTAGTTTTGTTTCTTATGAGATTTTAATACATAAGTGTCTGTTGTGATGTGTACAGGATAATCAATATTCCTATTAGAAAACCCAAACATAAATAGTGGTTACTTTGAAGCTCATAGAGAAGCCCAGTTTAGATTCCAGTTCTACCTGTATAATACTGTAAAGTCTTTAGTAAAAATAGCAGAAACCTGAAGGAAAAGTATCACATTCTTGTAACTGGACTCAAACTGATCTCTTATATACACTTCCTACTTTTTAGATGAATTTAAAAAAAAAATATTCAAAACTTTTTATTTCTGGTGTACTACTCACAATATATTGCAGCCTTGTTTGTTAGAGTAAATGAAGCCACTAAAGCTTCTGAACATGTTGGTAACATGAATCTTCCAAGGGACTTTGGCTTCTAAAGGCTTAAGTTCTTTTGCACATTCTTCCTCTAATTGTTTGTAGAAAATATTATGGCTTTCAATAACTATCCACTAAAACTTTGCATGCCCATATAACTAAATTACCTACATATTGACCCACCTACTCTGGGTTCAGTATAACATAGCTCCAAACTGCCTATATAAGGTTCTTCAGAGTTCTCTGTTGGGTGATTTCCCATCTCTCCTTTTGGCATGATTAAAATAACAACATATTTTTAGTACTTAAGCTACTTTACTATAAGGTACAAGCAGTCTTTCTATGCACAAGCACAGGACAGAGCACACACAGGCATTGCTGGTGATTTATGACCTCACTTTTCAAGTCCAAGTGTGGTGTCTGCACTGAGCAACTTACAACTTCCTCAAGTGTGTGGTAGTGTACTTTAACACCTATTTAAGACCTTGAAAGAAAACACAACTTTGATAAACAAGTTCTAAAGATCTACAGAGATGTAATCACATGTCCACTGAGGAATCAGCTCATTCCCACAAAAGCAAATATGTCTGTGTCAGTGAGTTCAAGTCAGTATTTGCACTTCATATTTCTGTATACACCTATTGTAAAAGCAGATTTGCTGTATTATGATACAGGAGATGAATTGAGGGGGTGCTGTGCTTTTTTAAACAGTGTTTCTAGATCTCCATATTTGTTTATGGCAATGTTAGATTAAACATGAGGACTAAAGGAAAGCAACTCTAAGGAAATACATCATATTATTTATTTATTAATTTCTTAAGTATTATAGCTTTCTCCTGTGCTGCAAGCTAGAAGTCAATTTCTATATATAATAAGACAAATGTTTGTCATTTAACTACACTATAATAATTTGCTCATTAGATGGATAAGCATTCAAACCAATTTCATTCTGAAGCAAACCCAGCTCAGTCCCAATAACATACCATTTATAGAGCAATCCATCCAGAATACCTTGCAATTACAACACTGAACTTGTTTAATCTTAAACAATCCTATCTTGGGTCATGGAAGTGACTGAAACACTGAAATTCACCTTGAATATTACTACATTACTAGCCCTTTTTATGACCTGACATTTTAACAGTACAATCTAAATGCTATCAGTAAGTATTAGTGAAAGTGTATCCTTGATCTGCACTTATTTTGGTTCACTAAAGGTCCCATTTGTTTTTATTGAGGTTAATGGATCCGTGAATACAGATCCATTAACCTCAGAATTTTTAAATGTTAAATCAGCAGCTTTAAATAAATGTTAACACAAGGCAGCAATTACTGATACCGTAATACCAACTGGAGGGCAAAGTTTGGAGCATGGACTCCTGAGAATATGTTAAACAACCCAAACTCCTTTATTAGTAAGATTTTAAAAAAATCCCAAACAATATAAAGCTGCATATTCTCTGGAACTACAAGCAATAAAAGCACATTTCCTCAAATGAAAAATAGAACCATGCAGTGTTTAACTGAAGGCTTACATATCTGCTAATTCTTCTGCTATTTGGCTTTGAAGAATTGTCTTAATGTAAAAACTGCATCTGAAAAGGGATAATTTACACACTTACCCCGTGCTTATTATTACTTTCAAAATTAACATGTCACAACCAGCACTTATGAAGGAAAGTTTGTTATCTCTGCAATGGTGATTATAGAGTGTTTGAACGGCTTGACATTCAGAATCAGAGTTTATTGTAGACCAGCTATTTGATATCCATGGCAATTGCTACAGGGAAGAACTGCTCTCAGGGAAGTCAGTTGGAGCTTTATCCTTGTGAGACCAGTGCTGTGCAGCCACGTTTGCTGTAAGACAGATCCTTGAGCAGTGACCTGGGAGCATCCTATCCCAGATTCCCACTGCCCTCAGCAGAAAGAGAGAAGCACTTGCCACAAAATATACACTTATGACTAAAAAGAGGTATTTTAAATTCAATGACAAGGTAAGTCTTTATAGGAATACACCTGCTTTTTGGCTGCTAGAAATCTCTTTTTTTTTTTTTTTCCTCTAACAGGACGTATTGAGTTGATAATAAACCTGCAGGGAGAGATGGCATTTCCTAGAGACACATATTGAGTCAGCAAATTACATATGTGCAACCTACTGAATTGCATTTACAATTATCATGGCCATGGGGCCAGAGCCACAACAGGAGACACACAGACTATTGCCAGTCCTCACAAAAGGGGACAAACATGTATGAAAACAGTGCAAGACCTGACTGAAACTATTCCATGTGGGAAGTGCATAGAATGGCACTAGGATCATGGATATGTTTGTCCTTCATTGCCACAGATTGAATTTTTATTTCCAACTACTGCAACTGCTTAAAATGCACCTTGATTTCTAAAATGATGGTTCCATCCAAACTACCATGCCTTAGAGAAACACAGTGAGCTCTAATGTTTGCTCATCCTAAATTCATGGGACCCTTGTTTATCAATCTGCTGCCAAAATTGACAGTGGACTGGAAAAATGGCTCTTCAAGATTGTCACCTGCCTGAAATTTCAATTACATTAAGATTATTGTCTTAACACAAATTGTCTTAAGACATTGCTTACATCTTGTCACCTCATGGATAATGGAATCTACAGAGCTTAAGGTTTTTTTCTACACCATTTCAAATAAAACAACCTCAATTTCAAGACTAAATCAACATTCAACATCAAATAATTATGATATATTTTAAACAGTCTCTCACACCTTGCTGGAAGTGAGATGTTAAGTTCTTAACTTAATAATCAATAACAGTATAAAGTACAATAGATAATGTAAAGAATAGAATTTCAAACATATTTTAAGAGAAACACATTTACAGGCAAAACCAAACACATATGTGATGTCATAGGTTTGTGCTGGACTTTTCTGGCTTAGGTTTCATTCAGTCTACATAGAAAGTGTTTTGTCTCATGCAGCTTTCTAACAGTTCACTTACTACTCAGTCATGCCAGCAGTATTTTGCATTACATCACCAGTTCTTAAGATTCGTTTTTTTCAGTGGGCTACCATTTCAAAACTGCCCAATGGACTGTGACCTCCCACGATAAAAACTTTTGATTTTATTATTATACAGGGTCAGGGATGAGCCTGGTTGAATAAAAATGGTACACAAGCTACTTGACAGCATTGTACAACCCTGTACAGTAGGTCATAACAGGAAAAGTAAATTAATTTTGTAAGCTTCCTGGTCTCTGGCACACATTCAGCTATACAAACAACATACCATCACAGAATAAAGACACTTGTTAGCTTGGTACATAGCCTTTGAGGCAAATATTGGTCAGTGCTTATAATGAACACAATGAAATAAATAAAAAAACCCTCCAAACACACAAAAAGCCTCATTTCCACTTTAATCTTACAGAGATCAGGCACAGCAATAGCACTTTATTTTCCTGAGTATGTGGGCTGCTTTCTTCTAGAAGCTCAGGGGCCAACTTCAGTACAGAAGAATAAGCAGGGGGGGAAGACACATTTGCTGTTTTCAGTCTTTTCCATTAGCTGGCCATAGAGGAAAACCTTTCC